>NW_028251711.1:0-90921 GCF_964263255.1 Lissotriton vulgaris
AATGGGCTGAATACTGTTTTGAGGAATCTGTGTTATCCCCGTGCACTCTATTTTTTCTGATTCAAATGCTCAATTGAGTTAAACAGCATTAGGGTTGGCGCTACTTCCGACGCACGTAGTCAAGCCGTGACTTCAAATGTGTGAACGTGGAGTGGGAAGAATCACTTCTCACAAGGATGTGCGCTCTGTATACTTGAAACCTGGAGGGTTTCTCAACAGTTCATTCATATAGTTGCAAGACAAACGTATAGGTTCAAATCGTTTTCAATTACATTTTATTTCCATGATTAAAGTTTCCTTTCCATCATGATCAATAGATTTCTTGATCTCAAATTCCGAAGTACTTCAAAATACCCAATGCATTTCGGGTCAAAGTAGCGAACCTTCGTCAGGGGTCTGTGAAAGAATAATACAGGACCAAAATAAATACTCGCTACCAGAAATAATACAACACTCTCTGTGTTATGTAGCAACAAACAGAAACTGATGGTGATCATGCATCAGCGTACAACGTGCGTGAGAGAAAAGGGGTAGTGTGCAAAGTATTAAAACGAAGCGAATAATAATACACCTAATGTGTGAAAAACGTGAAACACCAAAGATCTTGAAGCGCTATATGCTGAAAGAAAAGAGTCGATAGTCACCAAACATTAAACGAGTAACAGAACACCATTACGAGTTGCAAACTTACATCCAAATCGGGAAACCGCTCCTTACGAGATCGGCAAACAAACAGTGTTGTCGTAATTGGCATGGCCGCGTTAGCGATTAGCTGAACCTACACGTTGTCCTCCTTAAATTGGCTATATATGAAAACGCCATTTTGAATGTTGCGGCAGCCATCTTAGACCATAAGCGGCCTCGTGGCCGGCGTGCCCTTTAGTCCATTGTCCGTTTCACTGACCACTTCAGTCTGCCCAGCAACAGGCTATTTTTAGTACTGGTCAAGCGTGCACATGCGCAGTCCCAACTGACCAGTGAGCCTTTAGGAATGTGCGCCAAACTGACCAGCGGAGTTGTACCCCCTCCAATGAGCTGGCTGTATTCCAAAACATGACCATATATGTCCCTAAAATGTGTTCTAACTTGTGCCGCCTATCTTTTATTGCCCCAAAAACTGTATATAAATCGGGGTCACACCGATGTTCGGTGTGATACCTCTTGCATTACCGAAGGGTGCTGTTTGAGTGTACCACCACCTCATGGGGTCTTAATAAACTTGTTCTTTGCCTTTTACAGTTTCCGTGCCAACAGTTCTTGAGTGTAAGTGGGTTATCTTCGGAGCATGTAGGCCTGGGGAACCCTGATTACTTCAAATTGGCGACCACGAAGGGACTCATCGGCGACTCGGATGCCCGAAGGAGAGGTCGTGACGAAGGCTTGGAAACTCGGCATGGACGCGCGCTGCCACTGAGTGACCCGAGTCTTGGCTCCCACGGTGTTTCTTCCTTTCCTTCCGATCTGACCTTCCAGGTGGCGCCGGTCTCCGACTGAGTTTTCGAGTGTCTGTGTTGCTGGGAAAGTGCCGTTTGGCTGATTTGATTACAAGACCTTGGCAGTTGGAATCTGGACATTTGAGAATTTGGGTAAGATTTGTGTTCGGTAAGGTAGTCTTCGGACGCTTACTGAAGTTCTAAGATTTGTGTTCGGTAAGGTAGTCTTCGGACGCTTACAGAAGTTCTATGATTTGTGATCGGTAAGGTAGTCCTCGGACGCTTGCCGAAGGACTACGATCTACGTTTTGATTTGAGTTAGCTAACATTGTGACTTTGTGACCTTTGAACTTATATGTGTAGTGCACTTCACATAGGCAGGCATGTAGAGATGTTTCTCTAACTTTGTTTTTTTCCTCTAAGCGGCACATTTGTGTGACGTACTGTAAGTGCCATTTTGTGTGGTGTCACGCTTTCGTGATACTTTTTGAACATGCCTGTTTTCAGCACACTCCGAGGGATGTGCTGCCTTGGAGATGGTACCACAATTAGGTTAGCGGAAGCACAGCCGGCTCCCCCAGAAGGAACACCAAATCGCGAGATGTACATCAAACTTGGCCTTCCCCCTATTATGTGCAGCAAATTATGGCATAAGTATACAAAGGCCGATCCTGAATTGCAATGGCCTCTACATGGGTCGTTCGATTTACGAAAAGTACAGTTTGTGGAGCAATGTTTGTTTCAACGCAGGTCTAGACAAAACATGTTTGATTGTGTGCGAACGTGGGAGAAAGCGGTGCGTGAGCGTATGAAGCGTGAAGTTGCCTTGGCGGACAAAGAGCAGCGCAAGGCTGCTCGGGATAAGGCTTTACAGCTTGAGGAGAAGGAGGCTCAGGAGGGGAAAGAGAGGGAGGAACGGGAACGTAAATTGCAAACGACTGGTCAATTTCGTATTCGCCGACCGCTTTATCCTGTCCTTAATAATGAAATTGATGATTTTTCATTGCTAGATCGGTCACCGCCTCCGTACGTTTCGCCGACGGCACCAGCTGCAGATTCAGAGGATGATGGACAGGATAAGTCGGAACAGAAGGGGGTATCTGCTCTCAGGTTTACTGCGGAGAGGTCCGCACATTTACGCAGTTGGGCTCGTAAAGTGAATAAGAAATGTGTTTCTCAGGATGAGTTGCTTGCGGAGAAGAGGGCGTGGTCGGATCTTGAATTAATGTATTTTCTGTCTAGTTTGGCGGATGAAGTTGTTGCCGCGTATCGTGAACTTTCAGACACGTTAAAACCTAAATCGTTGTCAGTGTATCGTGAGAATTTGGTTAAAGGTGTATTTGATCTTGCAGATGTTGACGACCTATTCACGCAACTGATCCGGCTGCGAGACGAGACAACCAGACTACGGGAGGAGCGGAAAAGGAGGCAAAAGGAGTCTGAATCGGAGAATAACGGGCAGATTAAGGAGTGTTCTCTCCGGGGTTCAGATAAGAGTTTTGCATTGCATGTTATGCCTATGCGTGAAGCCGCGCCCTTGTATGTTCCACCTAAAGGGGAAGGTACAGATGATGATAAATCGTCAAAGGATGCGAAAGGGTATTTTGTATATAACTGGGTATACACGCCTTGGAATAGAGCAGATGTTATGGCATTGAAAAATTCTCTACCTGATCTTCGGAAAAATCCGGCGGCATTTTATGAAGGGGTGGAAGGGGCTATTTCGTCTTGTGTGATGACTCTTGTTGATATAGATTTGTTCTTTGGGCTAATTCTACCACCTGATATGTGGAGACAAATTCGTAAAAATAATGATGAAACAATATTGGGGGGCACATGGAAAGAAATAAATGCTGCCGATCTAGATAGGGAACCGGCATGTAAGCCTTGTCAGTTAATTCTAGATCTTCCGGCAGCTATCTTGATTAAATTAAAGACGCTTGTTCCCTCTAAAAAGATCGATTGGACTATGCTAACTTCGTGCAAACAGAAACCCGATGAAACAGTTTCAGATTTCTTTACACGTTTCGAGGAGGCATTCCATGATTACAGTGGTCAATCTTTAACAGACGACACGGGTCGGCATCTGTTTGTAGATAAGTATGTGGCTAATCTCCTACCGGAGATTGCAAAACGATTGAAGTCTAGTGAAAGTTCCTGGGCCACGGCGACCCCTGCGTCCTTGTTAACTATGGCTCAGTATTATGAGCGGCAGGAATTGGAGGCTAAAGAAAGTGTTGAGAAAAAGGCGAAGGAATTGAAAACGAAGGTGATGTTGGCGCAGGTTCGGGGAACACAGGGTAGAGGGAATGATAGAGGTAGACGAGGTGGAGGGAATACGTCATATGGTCGTACGGATATAGCGGAGGATCAGTGTGCTTATTGTAAGGAGTTTGGGCATTGGGCTGATGATTGTCCGGTACTTCGTGAGCAGCGTAGTCAGCGTGGTCGAGGAGGTGGTAGGTCGAGAGGAGGTTATACGGGAGCGAGAGGTGGCGAAAGTGATCGTGGAAGAGTTGAGGAGAGGGGCCGTGGCCAGGATGAGCGAAACACGTTTGATAGACGAAATCAATATCAGATTTCGGAGGGTGAGAATGTGGAGCACCAGGATTATGTGCATGCATAGGACTGCGTAGGATGGGGTAAGGAATCAGTTGAAGTGCCGGTAGATCAGCAGGGTCCGTATGTAACAGCGGGTATTCTGGGTTCTACTGATCAAATTCTAGTCGACACAGGAGCTACACGTAGCGCTTTGTCGAAAAACTTGGTTCCGAGGGCTCCCCTGTCTGGCGAAATGATTACATGTGTAGGGTTCGATGGCAAACCCTCCCCTAGCCCATTGTCAAAGCCCCTTGCACTATGTCTTGACAAATATTTCAGTTTTGGTCAATTTTTGTTATCACCCCATACGCCAGATAATATCCTGGGTATCGATTTGCTTAAATATTTTCGAGCAACGATACGGTGCGCTCCTGAGGGAGTGCGGGTTATCCTGAATGACAATTATCCTGACCCCGACAGGTTTTATGCTATTTTAGATATTCCAGCTTTGGCCTCTCTACCGCATACGTTATGGGCGACCTCAGATACGGATGTGGGAGAGATGCGTATTCCACCAATACACATTACTGTTCAGGAGGGGGCCCCTCTACCACGAGTGCCGCAGTATAAGATTTCTAGAGAAGGTGAAATTGCATTGACACATATTGTTCAGGATTTAATTTCTGCAGGGGTTGTGGAGGAGGTCCCTTATAATGTTTGCAACAGTCCTATTCTTCCGATCCTTAAGAGAGATACTGACGACAAAGTCTATCGCTTTATTATTGACTTGCGAGAGATCAACAAAATTGTCATTCCCCAATACCCGGTGGTGTCTGATATTACGACCTTGCTTACATTGGTCCCACCCACGGCCACCACGTTTAGCGTCATTGATTTAAAGAATGCGTTCTTTTCCATCCCTGTTCATCCTGACAGCAGATACCTGTTTGGCTTTACGCTAAATAATAAATCGTATAGATTTTGTCGTGTTCCCCAAGGTTATACTGAAAGTCCTAGCATCTACAGCCAGGCTTTGAAAAGGCAGCTAGATTCCTTTGAATTGCAGTCTGGCGTTGCTCTCATCCAGTACGTGGATGACCTTCTGCTTGCTGCTGACTCTTATGCACAATGTGAAGAAAGTACACTTGCGCTGCTTTCCTTTTTGGCACAGAACAATCATAAGGTTTCGAAGAAAAAGCTTCAATACTGTAGACCTCAGGTGACCTACCTCGGTCATCTGTTGTCTAAGGAGGGGCGTGCATTAACATCGGATCGAATTCAAGCGATTTTAGACACACCAGTCCCCCGCACGCAGAGAGACGTACGTGCCTTCATAGGGTTGACTTCCTTTTGTAGACAGTGGATCATGGGTTTTTCACATATAAAACGTTTGCTAGCGTTATTGTCCAAAGCTACACCAATGCCCTTAGAATGGACAGATGAATGTCAGAAGGCTTTTGAACAGTTGAGGCAGGCCCTTTGTTCCGCACCCGTGTTAGGCACACCAGATTACACGAAACTTTTCACATTGTACGTGCACGAGAATGATGGGTGCGCGTTGTCAGTGTTAGTGCAACTACACGGGGATAAGCAGAGACGATGTGCATACTTCTCTACCATTCTTGATCCTGTAGCACGAGGGTTGCCTGGGTGTTTCCGAGCGGTAGCAGCAACGGCAGTAGCCATACGACAGAGTGAGGGAATAGTGTTATCGCACAAACTGCTGGTGTTAGTTCCTCACGCAGTAGATGCTCTGCTAAACCAAACAAAGACCCAATACCTCACGAGTGCACGGCTAACAGGATATGAGCTGACACTTTTGGCGCCACATATTACACTGAAAAGATGCGCTACTTTGAACCCTGCCACTTTATTGCCCTATCCGGCCGAGGAGGGTCAGGAAGAAAAACATCACGATTGTGTTTTCCTGACCGAGGAACAGACAAAGGGTCGTGTCGACTTACCGGATATGCCACTTCCAGATGTGGATGGGGAACTGTGGGTTGATGGATCGTGTTTAAGGCTGCCAGATGGTACGACTTCTGCAGCCTATGCGATCACGACACTTAAGACAGTGATAGAAACAGCTAGGATACCACAGAAATCGGCTCAGGCAGCAGAGCTGATAGCCTTAACAAGAGCCTGCGAGTTGAGTGTTGGCCTATGTGTGAACATATACACAGACAGCCGATACGCCTTCGGAGTAGCACATGACTTCGGGCTACTCTGGAGAGAGCGTGGGTTTTTGACATCTCACGGAGAACACATTATACACGGAGAGCTAGTGCGTGATCTCCTAAACGCGCTGCTTGGCCCAAAGAAAGTAGCGATAGTAAAATGCAGTGCTCACAAAAAGATCACGGATAAAGTGGGCCAAGGAAATGCCTTTGCAGATAGCATAGCAAGACAAACGGCTATGTCCCGAACTAGCTCCCCCATGTATGTGGTACAATCGCAGGCTGAGCGATGGAGTGATGCTAGAGCAGAAATATTGGATATTCAAAAATCAGCTACTGAATCTGAACTTGCAGCATGGGCAGCAGATGGGGTACTAGATGACGAAGGTTGTTGGAGAAGCAAAGACATGGAGAAATGGAAATTGCCTGCGGCTTACTTGCAGACGATGGTTCAGATGACACATGGACTGGCGCATGTCGGAGCTCTTGCAATCACTCGGCTGTTAACACGAGTTTGGGAACATCCTGAGATTGCTAATACTGCGAAGAGAGTAGTGCAGACCTGCCTGGTTTGTTTACAACACAATCCTGGAAAGGGGACCCATACTCCGAAAGGAGGGTTCGTTCCACCCTCTGCACCATTTGAGGTACTCCAAATGGATTACATCCAACTCGAGCGCTGCAACAACCTGAAGTATGTCCTAATGGTGGTATGTGCTTTTAGCAAATGGGTTGAGGCCTTCCCCACGAAAGACAATACGGCTTTGACAACAGCTAAGGTGTTGCTTAAGGAATTCTTTCCTCGCTTTGGAGTTTGCAAATTTCTGTGGAGCGATAATGGGCCTCATTTTGTTGGAAAGATTGTGGAGTATGTACTGAAGGGGTTAGGGATTCAGCAGAAGTTCCACGCTGTATTCCACCCTCAGTCGGCAGGTCTGGTTGAGCGGTACAATGCTACGTTGAAACTTAAGCTGGCCAAAATTGTGGCGTCTACATCGTTGAAGTGGCCAGACGCTTTGCCGCTAGCACTGCTCTCTCTTAGATCAGTACCCCATTCCCGAACTGGCCTTACACCCTACGAGGTGGTGTTTGGGCGCCCCATGAACATCTGGGGGGTGCCTAAGCCGCGATTAATACATGATGTGCCTTGTGTTATGATGAATGACTATTTGGCACGAATAACAAATGATTTGCTTTCTATTCATCAACAGGTTCGAGAAGCGCTCCCTGACAACTCTACTGGAGAGGGCCATGATCTCCGCCCTGGTGACCACGTGATGATCTGGTCGTTTGAGAGAGCGAGCAGTCTGGAGCCAAGGTGGAAGGGCCCCGAACAGGTCCTCCTTGCTACCCGAACCGCTGTACGAGTGACCAACAGGAAGCGGTGGGTGCATTCGACACACTGCCGCCGTGTCTCTCCGGATCTGGTGACTCCTGCTGTGCTGACCGACTACAAAGAAATCTTGGAGAAAGAAAAGAGCCCAGCTGTGACGTCGGCCGAAGTTGAGGGAGCCTTCCCGGACCACTCTGCTGCCGGACGAGAGCGCTACAACCTGCGTCCTCGATAAGAAGATTTTTTTTTGGGTTTCTTTTAATGACTGGTTGGTTACCGCTCCAGGTTTGTGAAACGGAAACCGGGAATTCCAAGGGGGGGGGATCAGTTCTGCCAGTGTAGCGACACCCGTCTTGGCCCGGAGAAGAAAACAACGGCTACCTCGGAGTTCAGCACCGCATTTTTCTTTTTTTTTAGGTATACACGTACGTGTATCTGAGACTTTGTGAACAATTTGTGTTATCTGAGACTTTGCACGAACATTCCTGAACTATGGCATCAACGGCATCACGAGATAAACGAATATTGGGTGCCTTTCTCTTTGTTCTGACTATTGTGGTAATAGCTGTGATAGCCTGGGTAGTTGAACTTGTGGTGCCTGTACGTGAACATTTGCTGCCGACTACCCCGGCTCCATCTGAACATTTTCACTTTACATTACCCTATCACGAAGAACGACATCGGCAAACCTATCTGAATAACAGTTTCATTCAGATTCTTCATCACACACATAATATGACCAATACCTCAAATTGCTGGGTGTGTGGGATGTTGCCAGGGCACCAGAAGAGAGGGGGCACCCCACTCATTCCACTACCGTTTTCGCACAATGGATCATGCAATGCCTGGTACACCCTCCTCTTTACTTTGAGATGGCCAACCAAAGGGGGGGTGCTTTTCCGTTTGAATAAAGTATGCACCCATGACAAGGATGGGTTTCCACGGGCTGAGGGTACTCGATTTGAATGGGAGGAGTACAGGCCCGACAACGTGTCTGCCCCGCGTGTGTACAGCAATCAAAGAAATATTAATGTATCCAGCGCACATGTTATTAATGTCATTGCTACTAAAGCCGATTTGTGTATTAGGAATAAGAGTTCGATTGCAGTGGGGAAAAGCGAATGTAACACTACTCTTACTTTTGATAGCCCGAATGGCATCTCATTTGTAGCATCACGAAACACGTACTTCATTTGTGGAACGAAGGGTTACCATCAGCTTCCATTGGGATGGTTGGGCACGTGCTATGTATCGTTTGTGCTACCTCCTGTATTCATTGCCCCACCAATGTATCACAATGATTATACCTTGTATCATGATTTTGTTCTGAACAGGGTTAAGCGGACTGTTGTTCTGGATGACATAGACCAGACCGACACTGCCTTGCAACAGTATGTGGACTTTAATTTGGGACTATTTTTCTTCGTGGGGGCTGCATTGAACAGTCGGAAGATAAGACGACTGACACGTGTTGTCGAGGCTGTAGCGAATGACACTGCCATTGCCCTGGGAAACATCACTGAGGAACTACAGATTTCTAGAATTGTTACGCTCCAAAATAGGATGGTGCTGGATGTAGTTTTGGCTGATCGTGGGGGGGCATGCAGAATTATCGGAAGCAGCTGTTGTGTATATGTACCGGACAATTCTCCATCTGTTTATGATGCCATATCTAAGCTCCACAAGATCGCAGCCGAGATACATCCGGACAATGGAACTTGGACACTTTCAGGATGGTTCTGGTCTATGCTTACTACCTGGGGCTGGAAACTGTTGACGATTCTATGTATAATCGTGGGAGAAATGTTTTTTATATGCCTATGTATTCAATGTGGCCCGGCCTTATGTTCTATGTGCCTATCAGCTTGCATACCATCAAGACAAGCTCTTGCTCATGACAAAATGATGCTTCATAAAGAAGTAACCCAAATAATGTTAATAGACATCGAGGACGAACATCCTGATTATGTTCACTATGAGGTAGATTCAGCTAAACGCTAAAAGGGTCGTCTGTCGTAATTGGCATGGCCGCGTTAGCGATTAGCTGAACCTACACGTTGTCCTCCTTAAATTGGCTATATATGAAAACGCCATTTTGAATGTTGCGGCAGCCATCTTAGACCATAAGCGGCCTCGTGGCCGGCGTGCCCTTTAGTCCATTGTCCGTTTCACTGACCACTTCAGTCTGCTCAGCAACAGGCTATTTTTAGTACTGGTCAAGCGTGCACATGCGCAGTCCCAACTGACCAGTGAGCCTTTAGGAATGTGCGCCAAACTGACCAGCGGAGTTGTACCCCCTCCAATGAGCTGGCTGTATTCCAAAACATGACCATATATGTCCCTAAAATGTGTTCTAACTTGTGCCGCCTATCTTTTATTGCCCCAAAAACTGTATATAAATCGGGGTCATTACCGAAGGGTGCTGTTTGAGTGTACCACCACCCCATGGGGTCTTAATAAACTTGTTCTTTGCCTTTTACAGTTTCCGTGCCAACAGTTCTTGAGTGTAAGTGGGTTATCTTCGGAGCATGTAGGCCTTGGGAACCCTGATTACTTCAGTGTGGAAGCCATTCGTTCCACACACGCCCATGAGCTTTTCCTTGATGTTCAGATTCTTTTAATGTTATCATCATTCTCACACGTTTTATAATGAATTGCACTAACTTTATTGCACCCACTGTTTACATCATCGTACGAACTGTTTTGAAGCCGCTACACTCATATCACGTGACGTAGTCACAAGCGAGAGCCTGCGCGCCAATTGGTTTAACTTCACCAATGGCTTCCACACTGTTTGTTTGCCGATCTCGTAAGGAGCGGTTTCCCGATTTGGATGTAAGTTTGCAACAGTGCGCACATCCTTGTGAGAAGTGATTCTTCCCACTCCACGTTCACACATTTGAAGGCACAGCTTGACTAAGTGCGTCGGAAGTAGCGCCAACCCTAATGCTGTTTAACTCAATTGAGCATTTAAATCAGAAAAAATAGAGTGCACAGGGATGTGAGAAGTTGGCCCGATATGCAACGTTCGCTATTCTAGCGACCGCTATGTATCGTTCCAACGACCCTTATGGTGTTTGGTTGTAAGTCAACCTATAGACCAGCTATCCTAGTAGCGTGGATACGAGCAGTCTAAGGCTAAAGACTCGAGAGGGCGCGTTAAGCCAGCTGTTTACCACACATGTACCCCTTGAACACCCAGTGAAAGGACACCACACAAGTGTTATGAAAATAAACAATATATTTATTAAGAATCACAACAGCCCTGTACTCTTTATGAGGACAGGGTACTAAGCACAAACCAAATCTCTTTAGCAAATACTTCAAGTGCACAATTAAAACAAGTGTCCGAGGACACGGAAAGATTAAGGTCTCGGGCGGACCCGATAAGGCAAGTCGGAAGCGAGGGACTTAGGACCCTAGAGTAAGGAGGCTATGCAGGCACCGAAATGCCGAGTTACCTAGCCATGAGGGCTGCGGCTGCACAAGTCTTACAGGCGTCGGGGTCTTCGCTGACGAGCCAGGAGCCGGAAGAAAAGGAGTTGCTGGCCGGCGACCAGTGCTGAATAGTTCGTAGAGATCCAAGCCTGGATCGGAGATTGATGAAACCTGAAAGCAGAGGGGACCAAGTTCGTACTACTAGCCAGTAGTCAGAGGGTACCAGGAAGGCACTGGTTGGCCGTCACCTCGACCAGGTGAGTGGGCGACGCTAGGCTCTGCAGTCTCACGGACCAGGAGGCGTTGTCGGCGACCACGGTGGAGGTGCGAGCTGTCCCACGAAGGATGATGCTGTCGGCGTCGCTGGGCCCAGGATGGGGCAACAAGCCTTGGCAGATCTCAGGGCCACGTGGTGGGCCTAAGATGGCGTCTTGAGTGGACCAGGAGGGTCCGGGGTGCTTCTCGCAAAGATGGAAGCAAGGGCCAGTCTGGAGCAACCAGACCAGCAGTGATGATTCTCGGATGTCGTCACAGAAGGGCATAAGCCAGCGGCTAGTGACCAGACAACGTGCTGAGCAGCGAGCAGAAGGGCCCCACGCAGATCGTGGAGATGCTGGGAGACTGCACTTCGGTGCTGGAGCGGCTCAGGGTCGGGGCTTCTCGGACCCCAGAGCACTCACCAGAGAGTTACCTCGATGGTCGTGCTGGTTTTAAGAGCGTGCAGGTTCTGATGATGGCCGGTCCCTCGAGGTCTCGTCGCACCCACAGATCACAGCTGAGCTGATGACGTAGGTAGAGGTCAGAGGTGCCAGGGAAGCCGGTTCTCGTCGAGCTGGGCCGTCGGATTCCTTGAGGAAGGACTTACAGCAAACCGCAGAGTTCTTAGTTGGTGCCCGCTGATGCAGGGTGACTACTCCTTAGTCACAAGGGAGAAATCTTGAGAAGAGTCTTGAATGTCCTTTCGTAGAAAGTAGTTCTTGAATCAAAGATGATCTAATTTGGAAGGGTCCCCGCTCCGGTCTTTATTCTAAAGAAAGGGGTGGGTACATGACTAGGTCCTGCCCTAAGGGTGGGACCAGGAAGGGGGGTAGTTACACCCCTCTCCCCTGCCGGACTTTCCCCAGGCCAGGGCTGTCGCCCCTGGAACTGGTTCTAACCGGCAGATGCGTAGTGAGCACCGGGGTGCCACTCCGCAGTCACCTTCTCGCCAAAGCCCTACCTACCCAGAATACACAAACCCCGTCTGGGACGGTGCGAACACCGCCCTCGACAGGAAACCCTTTGTCCAAGTGCCCCTCGCTGGAAGGACTCCCAGCAGCAGGAGGTCAGACTCGTGTCTGTGGTGGCAGCATCCATTTTGTGGAGCTGAGGCTTCAGTTAACTTTAACCGGGGTTCACAGTTACGTACATGTCGTGTCCCTCTAGAAGGGTGGGATGCCAACCTCATCGCCAGAATTGGTGAGAGGGCAGCACCCCGATTCGTATGACACCTTACTCGACATGCCTTGATAACGCGACACCGGAGTTACCGATATGGTACGCGTTATCATGGAACAGCTATTGGGTCTTGATTCCGCAAGCTGCAACCGGGCTCGGCTCGGGCCTGAACCTAGCTCACACGAGCCCACGCACTCTGCCTTCAGGATCGTTAAGGCCTGCCATAGGAGTGACTGATAGGAACTCGGGTGTCCATTGTATGGTTAGATATAGAGCTACTATACCTAAAGCGAAGGGTGGTTACACGTCTTCGCCCCAGCTGTCGTGCAGCCAGTTGTGTCAAATTTAGGAGGCCAGCCAGGGGTGGCATAATACATGCTTCAGCCCCTGGCGGCCCTGGGTACACCTATGCCCTGCGTTACGGGGTCTGATAAGGTGGCCCAGTACCAATTGGTAAATGCACCTAGGGTACATATCGTAATTTAGAAAGAGAACAGCCAGGCTGTGGGTCTGATTAGCAGGCCCACAGCCAGAGAAAGTCGTAAACCAGTGAAACAAAAGCAAAAAATCTGGGTGATCATAGGATTGCAGACCCTACTCTCCTACAAGGGATAACACAGATTCCTCATTGATTACCTCGGTCTACCCCATCCCTGACTGCACCGCTTCACCAATATGCAACTCGACGATATAGCCTTGTTGACAACCAATAAAGCTGAAACTTTAGGTTTTACACCAGAAGCAGCCCAAGAAATATATGGGCTAATACAAGAGACCAGAAAATTTACTCCCCAAACAACAACCACTGCACAACTTTTGAAACAATTAGAATATGTCTGCAAAAAGGAAATCAACCAAAGGTTGTATGCAACCACGTTAATTCACTATCATAAAAATCAACGTATCCCGAGAGGGCTCAGAATCGCTCTAGAACCAATGCTTTGCAAAAACAACAAGAAATTTATTGAAAAATGGTACCAGATATTGAACAAATGTTCGTTGGACCTGATTCTATTAATCGTAGAGGAACTCTCAAAAGCACTTATTGAACTTGAGGATGAAATCAAAACTTTAAAAATGGAAATCAACAAAATTCCTGATTTACAAAAAACACTGGAAGACATTGACGCGAAACTAGAACGGTACGACAAGGAAGTGAATGAAAGAAAGGTACGCAAGTACCGCCGCGATACAATCGATTACAAACTTGAAGAAGTTTACACGTGGGCCGAAATTTACAACCAAAAAAAGTGGCAACCACAACAGAAAAAATCCATGGCTACATCATCACAAGAAAGTGTGGTATCTGACTCGGAAATTGCTCAATCAAGATGTCCAGTAAAATCTGTCCAACAACAAGTTGAGAAACAAACCACACAACAACCGTCTTTTTTAGAGACCAACCCGGCGGCAAACGCTCCTCCACAAACAGAAAGACAAGAAGGGGCAAAGGAAACAGAAGACGAGATAGCCAAAAGAACGCGGAGCCAATCGGCGAAAGTAACTTAATCATAAATATTTCTTCCACAACACTCACTGAAGTACAGAAGAAACTTCTGAATAAAGGAACTACGTTTGTTCCGACATATCGGTCCAATTTAGGAGAATCTGAAGTTGCTTTGTTTAAATTTTTCAGGATGTTAAGATTGAGATTCTTTTTTAAAGACGTTGAAAACACACAGAATATTGATTCTTGGGATAAAGAATTCAAACCAAAAAGTATCTTTTGTGCACCTTTTTCGCACAAAATGATAGAAACTTTTGAAAGGTTGGTGTTATCTGATGTTCAAAAAATCTCTTTCTCTAAACCGAAAAGATTTAACCTGACTAACAAAGAATGGAATACTCTCAAGAACTTGAGTCAAGACAAGAATTTAATGTTTCAAAAGGCTGACAAGGGAGGAGTCCTCATCGTTATGAACATGGATTACTACTTGAACAGCGTAGATAATCATGTGTCCAATGAAGACATTTATTTACCACTAGAGGACGATCCTACTCAAGAGTACCAAGCTATTTTACAGAAAATTATTGATCATGCGCGTGAAATGAACTGGATCAGTGAGAAAACCCAAAATTCTTTTCGAAAGAAAATATCCCAGAAGACTGGCTTGGCCCGTAGGTCTATGGAGCCTTCGTCAGGACAGAAAAAACACATACAAAGTCTAAAAATACTTGCACTATTTGTGAAGTAGATGGGTTTTTAAACTTAATAGTCTTACCCACTGCGGTTCAAAATCCTCCACCTCTAGGTTGGGTGGATGTATCATGAACCTTAGATTTGTACCAATGTACTCCCTCAGAGGGTATGGACTCTGCCAGCCAGCACAAGACACGAAACCTGCTTCCAACGCGGCCTGGGACTAATTGTCCAAGCGAGCTGAAACATGTTGACGTACTTAATTGAAGAGATATGCTAGGGACCCTTTACTCAGTCCTTAGAGCATACCCACAAATCCTTTTACCATAGTTGTCCAACGACGTGAATAAAGATTAGTTTGTTGATTGGTAACTATTTTTACCTTTTCTGACAACTTACCAGTGGGGTAACATCTGAAGATCTCTGAATACTGCCACGATACACCAGAGACTGCCTCGGGCGAGGCTGGCATGGTACAAGTTGTCAAACCCTATGACTATTGCCACAACGCTAGTGTGGGGCGGAGAATAAGATAAACCGCTACTCGAGAAACACAGCGTTTATGAGGGTTTTTCAACATATATCTCCTGGCAAAGTGGTTACAAGTGTCCTATCCATTTTGATTAAAATTGATATGTTCTGGGGAACCAATAGGACAATTATTCCTCTTCCCTCCCTTTTGATAAACATGTTTAGGACTGATTAGTCATACTCAGTTACCACCAGTATCCGTCTGAAAAAGTTGAGGGTACAGGATGATTTTGCAACAAGGTTTTTTTCTGCTCTTCTGTTTGTTCTTTCTGAACGTTTTCCTTCTTCCTGCACTTTTCTTCGTCTTTGTGTATTTCTGTTGCGTCTTTCTGCATTTCTTTTTTTTCTGTCTTTGCATTTTTTCTTTCTTTTTCACATGTCCTATCTCTGTAGGCATAGTTAGAAAATAGTATTTAAAAAATCTTTGAAATTCACTGAAAAAAACGTAGGTTTCAGGCACGTTATAGTTAGAAATTAGCATTTAAGAGACCTTAGAATTTCACTGAAAAAATTATAGGTTTTAGGGGCATTATAGTTAGCTGGTTATTTCACTCGTACAAAACCATTTAAATTCCCCAGTTATAGTTAGTTCAGCTAACTATAACTCGCGCACCCGCAATGCACTGCTGATGACGTCACATATTACATCACCCATGACATGGTCAGTGATATCACTTATGACATCACTCATGACATCTCAAATGACATCACTGATGACATCACTGATGACATTATCCTTGTGATAGAGTGCCAGACATCCTCTCACCCTAATATAACCTTTGATACACACATACAAAAATAGAAACTACAATTTTCAAAACAATATACAACATCCCAATACCAGTTACAACAACCTATTCAGTAATTCTAAGATCAACATACACATCCACTCATTCACCAACAGTCCCATATAGTCACTCATACATGTACTCACTCATCATATGTACTCAAATACCTATACATCCTGTTACACACGCCACTCATCCATAGAGTTACTCACACACATAGTCACTCATGCTAATAAAGAATAAAACATCCATTTACTTGCATATACAGTTATACACACACCACCACACTTACTTCTACAGAAACTTACACATACATACTCTTTTGAACAATCACTTATAGAAACACATACTTGTTCATACAGGAACTGTGCCAATCTCTCACTCTCACATATACTCACTTATATACACCATTACTCACATATACAACTTTAAAACATATGTATTTACTCATAAATACACTATTGAGACAGTCATTCACTCACTAACACACCCATACACACACCCATCCACCCATACAGTCCTGCACACATACTGTTTTCAACACATACAAATAGTGACTCACTCATTCATGCATGTATGCACTACGTAATACCCCCCACTGAACCATACAGACCATCAGACACTCATACTGATACTTGAAAAACCAAGTAATAACCCACATAGACAATCATGTAGCTACTCACCAACCCATGCAGCCACTTATACACAAAGTGAGAGACTGATACAGATATTTAGATATTTAAACATTACTCACTAACCCATGTATTTACTAAGATACACTTAATCAGTCAGTTAAACAATCAATTTTTCATAAAACAAATCATCCATTTAGACACTTATATACCCATTTATTCTTCCATCGACCTTGAGATAAACATATATAAAACATATTTCATTTTCAGAAAAAAACACATTTACTGGATGATGTTATCAGTGATGTCATTTGAGATGTCATCAGTGATGTCATGAGTAATGTCACTGACCATGTCATGAGTGATGTAATATGTGGCATCATCAGCAGTGCATTGCGGGCGCGCGAGTTATAGTTAGCTGAACTAACTATAAGAGGGGAATATATATATATATATATATATATATATATATATATATATATATATATATATATATTCACAGAAAAAACATAGGTTTCAGACATGTTATAGTTAGGAATAAGCATTTAAAAAACCTTAGAAATTCACAGAAAAAAACATAGGTTTTATGGGCGTTATAGTTAGCTGGACTTTTTACTCATACAAAACCATTGAAATTCCTCCTTTAAAGTTAGTTGTACTAACTATAACTCGCGCGCCCGCAATCCACCAATGATGAAGTCTCATATTACATCATCCATGACAGGGTCAGTGACATCACTGAAGGAGTTAGTGTCCTTCTTTATTTCTCTCCATAGGAGCAACGATATCTCATTTTGGTGGTCACTTTTTATCTGGTTCCAGACTTTAATAAAATGGCCTTGCCTTGCGAACTGTTGATTTGTTAGGCCAAACTCCAACCTTACTTGTGCCGGGAAAGCGTTCACTGGGAGATGGAAAAGCACTCGGTATACTTTGGTTATGATTTTGTTCAAAGTATCACTGTCTTTACCCATTAGAGCTTCACTACCATATGTAATAGTTGGTAAGAGTTTTGCACCAACAATGCTCAGGAGAGGACCATAGGTCAGGCTGGGAAGAGACTTCTGCACAGTTCTAAATACAGCAGTTAGTGCGTTCCCTTTTCTTTGAGCATCCGTTTTTTGTAGATGGTAATTGCCCTTTGCATCGAATAATACGCCTAGGTATTTGTAGAACTCAACTTGTTCAAGTTCAATTTTATCCATGAACCATTTGCTTTTATGTTTCATTTTAGCGTTTTTGGCAACTACCATAATCTTAGTTTTGGTCTCGTTTATAACCATTCCATTCACTTTTGAGTAGGTATAGGTCCTTCTCATTAAGCGCTGGAGGCCCACTTTTGTGTGGCTCATAAGTATGACGTCGTCCGCGTACATCAAGCTTGTGAGCCACTTGTCAGCTAGTTTCGGCGGATGTGCGTTTTCTTTGTCCAATATTCCTGGTAGGTCTGCAAGAAACAAATTAAAAAGAAGAGGGGTTAAAATGCAGCCCTGCTTCAAACCTTCATTTGCTGGAATCTCCCTGGAAAGTGTGTGCCCATCACCCATCCTCACCCTCACCCATGTCTCTGAGTATAGAAGGCGAATTAGCTTAAGTAGGGGAACTGGAGTTTTCATTTTTTCTAGCTTTTTCTAGAGTAGTTTGCGGTTGACGCAATCGAAAGCAGATTTAAAATCTATAAAACAAAGATACAAGGGTTGCTTTAATCTAAGCGATTTGATCATAAGTAAGGCGAGAACCAATGTATTAGTGGTAGTTCCTAATCCTCGTATAAAGCCTGTTTGATTTAAGGGCATTCTTTTTTCTTCCGTCACCCAGTCAGTTAGTTTCGTTAATATTATTCTGGCAAATAGCTTGGCATCAGAGTCTTGCAGTGTGATCAACCTGTAGTTTTCTGGCAGTGCCCAATTTCCTTTTTTAAAGATTGGGGTTATTAGGGATCCGCGCCATGACTTGGGTACCTTTCCTGTCAGCACGACTTCTAAATAAAATTTCTGTAGGATTGTTGCCCATAATTCTGAATTTTCTTTCAAGAGGGCAAACTGAATCCCATTTTGTCCCGGGGCACCGTTCTTCTGGTGTTTTAAAAGTTTAATTATCTCTTCTTTTTCTATAGGAAATTGCATATCCGTATCACTATCTTGATAGGTAATGTCATTCTCATTGTCGGATTTACGCCCCTGTTGCATTTCCAGTGAAGATGTGTGTATAGAGTCTTGGTTCAAGTGTCTCCTCAGGAACTCGTCCCATTCCTGCTCAGTTAAAGGTGATGAGACTGCTTGCTTGTTGGGTCTAGCAAGGCCATTGATGATATACCAGAAGTCTCTTGAATTCTTCTGTTTACTGGCAAGGAATATTTTTGCCCAGATAGCTTGTTTCGCTTTGTTTTTCTCACCCCATAATAATTTTTTCAAATTCTGATTTAATAACTTTAGGTTTCCAAGGTTTTCTGATTTTACATCCGGTTTCTTCCTTAGTCTGATAATCCTATTTCGTTCTTTCTTCAGTGTCCTTATTGTATGCGGCAGGTTTAAATTAGCTTCATTTTCCTTTTGAGGTTCATTCCCGTATTTAAGCTTCTTTGTTTTAGTTTGCCCTTGTGTTTTAGTCAACATCCCAGTCAGATTTTCCCATTGTTCAATTGCTTTTTTTGATGCAGTATCGTGCAGGCATTTTTCCAAGATCTTTTCCACTTGATCATTCATTACATCTTTGTTACCAATGTTCCAGATCAGTTTTTTATAGTTAATAGTACCAAAATGCCCTTGGACGATCTGGTAAGTCTTTTTCATAGTTATTCCAATATCCATTAGTATTTACTGCTGGGCATGATCACTTTCGTTTACTTTCATTAGTTGGTATGAGGTGATGTTATGGAACATATATAATGTCGTCATGGTGTAATCAATCCTGGATTTTGCCTTGTGCCCGAAGTAACTATATCTTGGTGGAGCATCCGTTTTTACTCTACCATTCAGTATTCGAAGACCCATAGCTTCCATATCCTTTACGAATTTCTGTCCCGTTTTATTTTTGTTGCAGTTATTATCAATCCCTAGATCTTGATCAGGTATTAACCATTGATGGTTTTGAAGTTGCGCAGTTTTATCTCTTAGGTGTGATGACATTAGATTGAGGTTGAAATCCCCGGTAATCAGAAAATCTACTATTGGATCCTCGAGCATTTTATCAATTAGAACATTGTTTAGGGTTCCACATATTGTCTCCCTACTCTTGTTAGTGGGCAGTATGTAAACAGTAGTCAAATATAGTGTTCTAGGATTTTGATTGTTTATTTTGGAACTAAGTTTAACCATCAGAATGTTCGAATCATCTATCTCCACTTGCTTGTGGTCGATGCACAACGCATTAGATATGAATATTGTCTGCCCCCCACTGGCTCGCCCGAACCTTTGCTCTTTTTTTGCGTTTTCATAGTAGCCGGCTTAACCGTGTAGCATAAATGGATTAAGTTCCCATGTTTCCTGCAACACTACGATGTCTGGGTTCCCTAATTTAGAGTCTATATGTGCATTGTGAATTTTCCCCCTCAGACCATTAATGTCCATGAACATAGTCTTATTGTTCTTTGTTTTTGCCATTAGCTCCTGTTTGTAATGGGCTACCATTTCATTGTGTCTGGTTACTATGGAGTGCCATGTTGATCCATTTTTCGTTTATTTCTAGATTTCTTTCTACCGTGTTTTGCGAAGTGGGACATACATTTTTTACTGGTGATCTACCAAGTGCATTTTTTAAGACTGATACAATCTTTGTCCCTACCGTTTTTTGTTTTAGTGATGTACCAACTTCTATAAAAGGGGTAGGGTAAACCTCTGGGATTTGTTTGGTAAGAATTATGCCCCAGGTTTTGAATGTCTTTTGCTCCTTCATTATCTGTTCAGCTATGAATAATGATGTTAGTGAGATTAAGGTTGGAGTCTGGCTGCTCTGGTCTTCCTCCATAAATTGGACAGATATAATGTCATTACTTACAATGTTATTCAGTGAGGGTATGAATTTAAAAAGTCAAAGTAAATTCCCTCGATTAAGAGTGTCGTGTCTACCTCTAGAGTGGAATTATGGTGTAAATTTAAGTTTCTCACAAATTTTAGGACTGTGTCCATTAACAACCTCGTTTTTCTCAATTTGTTTCGTAATGTAGCTGATTGTTTTATTCCCATCCATACTTTTAATCTGCAAATGGTCTCGTTCAGGTGTTATTTCAGGGATGCTTTCTGCCCTCCGCACTATAAGGACGCTGTCTTTTTTTGTATTTTCCTTTGTGCCAGCATTGAGGTGGGGAATCATTATTTCTGTCGCTTTGGTAGAGATGGTGCCATTCGTTTTGTCGGAATTGTAAGTAATTAACTCTCTTTCTTCTTTATTTTGGTTTTCATCTCGGTTATGTACTATTTGCAGACTCTCTGCCGTACTATTTATTACTTGCACTTCCAGTACTCTGTTTTCTTCCCATACCGGAATTTGTGATTCATTTATTTTTTCAGATTTTATTAAAATTGGATCATTTATTGGGTTTTTTCCGGAAATAGGGAAGAAGTTGTTTTTATCTTTCTTTTTAGATCCTGAGGTAGATAATGTGTGATCCTCGGCTAGGTTACTTGTGATATTCAGCCTCGTTTTCTCATTTTTTCTTGCTTTACGTAGTTTTTTCTTTCGGCGTTTTGACATCGTAGAGAAACCATCTGACTCAGTGTCGCTATGATTTTGGTCATTTTTGGAGACTTTACACGTAGTTTTACACATAGTTTCGTTTTCCAATGGATCCTTTGCCTGGGAGATTGGTAGACTAACTATATCTCCAGGTTGTCTTATTAGCTGTTGTGGTTCTTTGGGTTTATGGTTGTCCATACCAACCCCAGGTGTAATTTTTTCCATTCTTTTCGTACTAGCGATGTTCGTTTTAAAATTATCCTTACTGTGTTCGATGTTTCTTTTAGCCTCTTCTATTATGCTTCTTAGTACTGCAGGTAGGGCTGATAGCTTGTCCATGATAGGCTCATAAATGCAGTCAGAGGTTGTTTTTTCATTTTCTCTTTGTGCTCTGATTATCAGATCATTTATTTGGGCCAATTTGTTGTCAATTCCCGCCACATTGTTTGCCATCATTTTTAAAAGGTCAATTTGTATATCCATTTTATTTGATTGGTAATGAAGGGCTTCTAAGGTAAGGGTTGATGTTTGGTAGAAGATATCCCAGGGTTTCACTGCATCCTGTTAACTCCTATTTCTATTGTTTGGGCAGTTTCATGCTTGGGCTGCTCAGCTACCCCGGAGTCTATAGGTTCCTCCCTGGTATTGACAATAATGCCAGCATTGTCAATCGTGTTTGAGGCTGGGTTATTAGTTCCATGAGGTCCTTCCAACTCTTCCCCTATGGTCCTAATATCATTTGTTCTTTCATTGAGTGTGTTGTTAGTCTGAGGGCTCCTTTGGAGCTCCCGATGATGATTAGTGTATGTTTCAGTTCCCTCGGTGGTTGTGCCCGACTTTTTATTTATCTCAACTTTCACTTCAAGGGGGATCCTTTGAAATGCTTGCTCAGTCCTATATTGGCAGTCTTGTTGATTAGTTTCCATAGATTGCGACAACAACTTGTTTGTGGTTGTGACATCCACGTTACATGTTACAAACGTGTTAATATCTTTCATCGTTGTTATATAGCAATTTCGCATCTCTTTTGAGGGTTCTTCCTGAGTTATCCATGGCTGTTGGTCTCCAGTTGATATGTCTAAGTCAACTGGTTCGTTTTCATTCCAGATTTGTTCTATTTGGTCCAAATCTTTCATTTGTTTGTTATTTTGAGACAAATTTAGGGTTTCAGTTTTAGTATTAATAGGTTTCATGGGAGTTTGTAGTTTATTCTTATTTGTCTCTATTCTCATTGACATCATACCTCCTGCAGGATCCTTCAAAAATTTAAATTTGTCTGGTATTTTACCAGATTTCTCGAACATCCGCACGATCGGGGATATAAGAGACTGGGTCTGACCTGGTGCGTTTGTTTTTACTTTTTTTGGTACAATAGATTGCTGCATTCTTTTAGTGCGTTTAGTTGCTGTTCCCACAGTCCTTACTTTTCCTGATCTCATGTCGCTGACTGTGCTTTAGTTGTAGCTTTAATTTGTTCCTTGTGTCTACTAATTGGTTCGTTTGAAGCACCCCAGCACCCCAACACAGTCCTACGGCTCCCCTCTTGCACACACGTGTTTCAAGCCTGAAGACGCCAAGCCTCTCTATCCACTCAACACCACGTGCTCTCCCAAGCCTGTCTACTCCCTCTGATAGCTCTGGTGCCCTGCCGCTTGAAACTTCCACACAATCAGGTTAATCAGAGCAAAGGAGCAGCTGCCGTCAGGGGCAGCACTGCAGTGAAGGCGGATTGAAGTGTAGAAGGACCCCCAGAACCTGAGGGGTATGTTGTCCAAAGTCCCAGTCTAATCATGACCTCTCATAACGGCTGTGGGTGTGGTAGTTTCCTGCCTTGTCCCACCAACCCAGTAACCCAGAACGCAAACAAAAATGTATGTGAACACACGAGCCCCAAACGCTGCACCCCCTACCTATTCAGGTGTGGGTTGGTCGCGATGCGTGGTCCGCAGTCCGCAGTCTGATCCTGGAGCCGGCCCCTTGGAGCAGCCTCTTGGTGCAGCCGAAAAATCCCCTGCCCTCAGCAGCTCGGTTTTACTTGGCTTGATGATGGTGTTGTTATAACAGAGTTTAGTGCAGCGCTCACACCTGCCAGCAGCCAGTGACACTTTGCAGCACCTCGGTCCTTGAATCTTGCTCCTTGCTCCTTTTCCTATCTCGTGACTTGCAGAGGCACAGGCTCGTTATGGCGTAGGCAGAGGCAGAGGGGTGCTGTTATCTCAGCGCTCAGGCAGCGCTCGCACCTACTCACGCCTACACGCCGCATGGCCGCACCCTGCTCCTCCCCCGCTCTCACGTCACTGCTGCACGTCAGGCCAGGCGCGGTCGGGCCAACCGCCTCAATCGGGGGAATAGGCAGACCAACAAACAGGTTGCGAGAAGCAAGAGATGGCGCAGAGACAGTGCACAGGCCCGAGCCTATCGCGCTCCGGTGACTTCGGTGACTCCGGTAAGTTCTTGGTCCTTAGTGCTCCCCTAGTATTCCCCTTTGCGAGTAAAGTTGACGGGAGCGGTAATCTCTGCGTCCTTCTCGCTTTGATGAAGACGGCGTTCTGGCGTTCTGACACGGCTTGCGGGCTCCCTCCAGATGCGGTGTATCAGATTGTCACATGGATGATGTCATCAGTGATGTCATTTGAGATGTCATCAGTGATGTCATCAGTGATGTCATTGACCATGTCATGAATGATGTTATATGTGACATCACCGGCAGTGGATTGCGGGCGTGCGAGTTATAGTTAGTACAACTAACAGTCTTAAAATTAGGATTTTTCTCAGTTTAGGAGTAGTAAAGTTAGGACTCCTAACTTCAGGACTCCTAAATGCCTTCTGTGAATACCGAAAGTCTTAAAATTAGGATTTTTCTCAGTTTAGTAGTAGTAAAGTTAGGACTCCTAACTTTAGGACTCCTAAATGCCTTCTGTGAATACAGAAAGTCCTAAAATTAGGATTTTTCTCAGTTTATTCTAACTTTACTACTACTCACAAGAAAGAAGATCAATCTGCTTCCTAATCTGAGGTAACACAGGTGACATCACCTTGTGGCAGAGTGACAGACCTCCTTTCAGTGTAATGTAACCCTTGAAACACATATTCAAAAATAGAAACTAACATTTTCAAACAAATGGAGATACCCATACCAGTTACAACAACCAATTCAGTAATTCCACCATCTATATACACATCCACTCATTCAGCAACAGTTCTATATAGTCACTCATACATATACTCACTCATCATATGTAGTGATACACATATACATCCTGTTACACACTGACAGTCATCCAAAAGTTACTCACACACATACTCACACATGCAAATAAACTATTGAACATCCATTTATTTGCATATACAGCTATACACACACTAGCACATTACTTCTAAGGAAACCTACACATATGGCCGAGATACCCGCCACCCCCTCTCAACACAATCCCCAAGGATGGGAAACCGGAAACAGATCTGAACTTTTGGAAGACGGGAGGGAGTGACCCTCCCGGCCGTATTTATTAAAATATGAAACAAAATTAAAACATTAAAATAACAGTTTCATATTATGTACAATTTCATTTCCACATTGCGATGTTTGGCTAACCTTAACATAGTCTCTAATACAAAGGTTCTCCTAGCCGAACTAACATCCTACAAAACATCTAACTTGAAATTTTGAAATTGTACATCCTAACGTTTAAGGGCCAACGGCAAGGTCGTAACCGGTGTCAAGATCCCTAACCAGAAATATCCCCCCCACTTGTGAGGGGCGACCGCACCGAGGTGTACCTCGAGTGCAACTACCAATTTCCCTTGACTTGACGGGGGCCCCAATAAACTCGACGCCACTTAAAGGTCGTCCGAGGACTCGTGTGAGGAATCTAGA
The DNA here is from genome assembly GCF_964263255.1 of Lissotriton vulgaris. Lineage (NCBI taxonomy): Eukaryota > Metazoa > Chordata > Amphibia > Caudata > Salamandridae > Lissotriton > Lissotriton vulgaris. The sequence continues at coordinate 24,999 of NW_028251711.1, forward strand.
AGGTAGCGTAGACCCCCCCCCAAACCCCACACATCTTACCACATCTGCCGTCGCAGATGTCTTGGCCCCGGGAAATTCTCCGGGAGGGGGCTGTAGCCCCCCCTACCCAGGAAGGGGCCTTGACCGCCTTTCCTTTCCTTTCGGCGTCCCATCCTTAGAAGGGACCGCCTTCCCCGTTGAGGGGCCAATGGCCACCTCCTTCGAGCGCTCCCATCCGTAATGGGTGACGCCCACTCATAGGGATCTACCAATTAGTGCTCACCGATCATGACCTTACCGCCACAGGCCGGATAGTTGACCGGCTATCCGGACCCCCCACAACACTCCTACCTAAAGGTCATGTCTTAAAGTCTTTAGCCAAGCTAAACAGTCTCCTATGAGTACCTCGTTCCCCACCCGGGACAAATGAACACCATCCCCCAAATACATACTGTCGCCAATAATACAACCATGCGAAATAGAATGCAGCGTATTGGAACGGAATAATCTACTCACTTTGTTATTAATTTTTCTTACTGAATGATTCAGAGCAGAAACAGAAATAGCCCCCCGCCATACTTTTCGTGGGATCATATGTGACCATGCAATCGTGCACCCTGGAACTCTCCTCGCCAACCAACTTACAGTGGAAAGCATCGCCTCAAGAAGAAGTCGTCTACCAGTGGTGACCAAATCATTGCCCCCAAGATGTACTATGACTATAGACGGCGGTGACCTCGTCCGCCCTAGCAAGCCCTCAAAAAATGATTGAAACTGGTCAATACAGAGCCCGCCCTTTCCGTAGAAGGACATACTGTACCCGTATTCCCCAGCCACGTGATTCATGTCACCTGCTTTGAATACGTCCGCGGCTCGCCTCACGTATGAGTGGCCCACGACCCACACCTCCTTTCTCACAGCCGGTGAAGTACGACCGCTGGCCAGGTGATGGGTCGACTGGATAGTCCGCCCCGCCTCGTAAGCTTGCGCAACTGAAACCAAACAAAAACAAGAAGCGTGAGTACATCGTTACAGCTTCACAACATGTGCAACCGCACATATCTCTTATAACAATCGGAGGACCAACGCCCCACACGTTTAATTTGTTCAACATTCAGACCCCTGGCCGTAGCCTCTGTAGCGGCCCCTATCCGAAAGGAATGGGTCCCAAACTCGCTCGGGTTCAAGCCCGCAGCCGTAATCGACATCGCAAGCACCCGCTGAAACTGAAACCTCGTCAGTGGGGTGGTGTCAGCGTGTCTCAACAATGTCCCCCCCCATGATGCCACCCTCTGTGCTAAATACTCCTCTACACAGCTCACCGGGCACATGGATGACCCGGGTTCCTTCGTATCATTATGCAGTCCCCCATTGAACCTTGATCGGTCTTGGACTTGACAAATGAGACAGTCATTGTCTCGCCCCTGATTCGGACATGCTCTCGGCACAGTCCTCCCCTGGTATCCTGCTTGTTCCTTGCCACTAATTCGCTTACCCGCATAGCCCCATGGAATGCTAGCACAAAAGCGGCTCGGAATAACACTGCTTCATCCTGGGATGAACATGTTGCAGGAAGTACAGATAACAACAAAGCCAACCTATCCAGACCTATCGGGCGCCTATCATCTACTCTGCGACCCTCAAGGCGTTGCCACCCGCGTAGCGCCTTCTGCACCACGAAAGACGCTGTCGGGTCCTGGATCCCATGAGCCCTAGCCACAAAGGAAATGGCGGCCCGATGCCTCTGGGCCGTAGCCACTGATTTGCCTGCCTGACGTAAATACAGCAGGAAGTTCACTACCCACTCCTCCTGGCCCCAAAGCTCCCCTCTAGCTGCCCCCAAAAAGGCCCAATAGGAACGGAACGCCCCTTCGTATGCCTTTCTCGTCCTGGGTGCTAAACTCTCTCCCACGAGGTTCTGTAGTTCGGGGCACCGAGAGACCAGAGAGCTTCGGGAAAGGGTGCTGCCACCGGGTCCGCTGTGGGCAGAAATCCCCAGAAGGCCTGCATACGAAAACGAGAAAGCGCATCAGCCGCCTGGTTCATCACCCCTGGCCGTAGCCTCTGTAGCGGCCCCTATCCGAAAGGAATGGGTCCCAAACTCGCTCGGGTTCAAGCCCGCAGCCGTAATCGACATCGCAAGCACCCGCTGAAACTGAAACCTCGTCAGTGGGGTGGTGTCAGCGTGTCTCAACAATGTCCCCCCCCATGATGCCACCCTCTGTGCTAAATACTCCTCTACACAGCTCACCGGGCACATGGATGACCCGGGTTCCTTCGTATCATTATGCAGTCCCCCATTGAACCTTGATCGGTCTTGGACTTGACAAATGAGACAGTCATTGTCTCGCCCCTGATTCGGACATGCTCTCGGCACAGTCCTCCCCTGGTATCCTGCTTGTTCCTTGCCACTAATTCGCTTACCCGCATAGCCCCATGGAATGCTAGCACAAAAGCGGCTCGGAATAACACTGCTTCATCCTGGGATGAACATGTTGCAGGAAGTACAGATAACAACAAAGCCAACCTATCCAGACCTATCGGGCGCCTATCATATACTCTGCGACCCTCAAGGCGTTGCCACCCGCGTAGCGCCTTCTGCACCACGAAAGACGCTGTCGGGTCCTGGATCCCATGAGCCCTAGCCACAAAGGAAATGGCGGCCCGATGCCTCTGGGCCGTAGCCACTGATTTGCCTGCCTGACGTAAATACAGCAGGAAGTTCACTACCCACTCCTCCTGGCCCCAAAGCTCCCCTCTAGCTGCCCCCAAAAAGGCCCAATAGGAACGGAACGCCCCTTCGTATGCCTTTCTCGTCCTGGGTGCTAAACTCTCTCCCACGAGGTTCTGTAGTTCGGGGCACCGAGAGACCAGAGAGCTTCGGGAAAGGGTGCTGCCACCGGGTCCGCTGTGGGCAGAAATCCCCAGAAGGCCTGCATACGAAAACGAGAAAGCGCATCAGCCGCCTGGTTCATCACCCCCGGGACATGTCTTGCCTTAAATAGGACATTCAGTTGCATACACAATAACACAATCTCCTTGAGTAATCTCAGGACCCATTTGCATCGAGCTGCCTGGCTATTGATACACTCAACCACGGTCATGTTATCAGACCAGAATACCACAGAGTGATCTCTGAACCCCTCGGGCCAAGTTCTCAGGGCTACCAGAATGGGAAAAAGTTCTAGGAAAGCAATGTTGCTTGTCAGACCATTATCATGCCACCATTGAGGCCATTTTTGTGCCGACCACTGAGTGCCGAATATGGCACCAAAACCAATGCTCCCTGCTGAATCCGTCCACAGCCCCAGCTCCTCGGAGGACACGGCCGGTTTGTTCTAGACAATTCGGCCATTGAAATCCGCCAGAAATGCCAACCAAATGCGCATGTCCTGGCGAACCTCTGCCGAGAGCCGTGTGCGGTGATGACCTTCCTTCAGGCCGACCATGGCTTGAGCGATCGAGCGAGAAAAAGGGCGGGCCATCGGTATAACTCTTAGGGCAAAATTCAACTGTCCCACTAATTGCTGTAATTGATGTAGCCTAACCTTAGACTCACTTATACACATTTGCAGGGATGCCCTGAATTTTAACACTTTGTCCCCTGGTAAACGAAAACAACCTTCCTCGGAATCCAGCTCGATCCCCAGAAACTCGAGGCAAGTCGAGGGACCCACAGTCTTACCTGGTGCCAATGGCACGCAAAAATGATTCATCAGAACACAAAATTCAGTCAAAGCCTGTCCACATTCGGGATCACCGGCTGCCCCCAGAAACAAAAAGTCATCGAGATAATGCATCACATTTTTAAACCCCGTTCTCCTCGTGAAGACCCATTGTAGGAAGCAACCGAACTTTTCAAAATAGGCACAAGATATAGAGCACCCCATCGGCATACACTTATCCATGTAATAATGACCCTGAAACATGAAACCAAGGAGACGCTGATCGTCTGGATGTACCGGGAGCAACCGGAACGCTGACTCGATATCAGATTTTTCCATCAGCGCACCGGGCCCCAGGCGATTCAAAATGGCTACGGCCTCATCGAAGGATGCGTACCGCACCGAACACACTTCCGGGTCTATCGCATCGTTCACTGAAAGACCACGTGGGGCTGATAAATTATGTATCAGCCGAAACTCACCCGGGTCCTTCTTGGGGACCACCCCTAAAGGGGAACAAACAAAGTTAGCAACTGGTGGCACATTAAATGGACCGGCGACTCGACCTCGAGCCACCTCCTTCCTGATCTTTTCCTGTACCACGGTCGTATGTTGTAAGACCGATATCTGATTTTTACATAGTGGCCTACCCTGAAACTCTCCCACTGGGATGCGGAAACCGTATGAAAATCCGTTGCGCAACACCCCAGCGGAAGCGTGATCCGGGTATTCGCTGAGCCAGGGAATCATTGCCATGGTATCAATCGGGGTAGGTAAAGGCGCCCCTCGGACTATGTCAGACCTGTTTGGCGCCTCCTCTACCCCCGTTATCACCCGTTTTGGCTCTGCACATGGACTCAGGGTGGGATGATTGACCACACCCCCCACATTCGTGCCTAAATTTGCATGACCCCTGGGGCCTAGTACACTTCCCCCTGTTAAAGTTCCAACAAACCCCCCTTTTATTTGCGTTGCCGGCTGGCCTCGAGTGATTGTCGTTACTTGTGCCTGATCGAAAGGGCGTCCCCGCATAATGGCGGGAGGATTCCCCAACGCTACTTCCTATCAATGGCACCTTTAACATACCGGAGTCCTCCATTTTGGACCAAGACACAGAATCATAACAGTCGCAAGTTAAGTTTTTATCATGCTCTTTCGCTTTTCTGAAGACATTGTCGTAACAAAACCAATGATTGCCCTCGTGAGATACGGAGTACCCCATGATCCGTGACTGATAAATCGGCAATTCGGGCAGCAATTCGGGCCTACGTTCACCCAAGATGGATGTAAAAACCCCCCATGCCTTGCCCCAATTACCAATGTTTTCATTTACCTTAAAGGTGGCCATCTTTGCGCGCCAAACACTTGGGTGCATGAGCTCTTTCTGGCTTTTAACATGCTCCATTTCATAATGATCGGTTAACAAAGAGAAGATGTTTACATATTCCCCTGCCCATATCTTCTCCTTAATCGCCAGAGGGACATGTTGACCCAATTTTTCCCCGCCGAGAGGGTGCTGACTCATCCCTCGCAATCGGCAATGGCCGCTTACCTGAACCGGAAGCTGTATCTGCGACTGGAACTGATGGCGATGGTGCCGCCGTCGCTTCCCTTGTTTCCCGCAGCTGCCTCATCAGCACCTGCGCGTCGTCAGCCGTTGCGCCCTTGTTACCTTTACCCAACCACGCTGCTAATTGAGCTGCCAGCTCGGGCGGCATATCCTCCCCGGACACAGGGGTGACCACTACGGGAATCGGATTCCCTCCTTCTGGCACGGGAGTTGGTGCCTCAAGCGGGGCTTCGAGTGGGGGACAGGGAAGTGGGTTGTCTCCCCCAGCTGCTCCCCTTCTGGGCCTCTTGCCTTTTCCTCCTGGAGCTGCTCCCGCCAGAGGACGTTTCGGGCCCCCTTCCTCATCTTTCTCCGCCATTCGCTTCTTTAAATCGGTCACCTCTTTCATGAGAACACGCAGCATCTGGTCGGTAGTCATTCGCTTTCCCACCTTCTTAGGCATTCTCTCGATAGAGTATCTGAAAGACAAACAAGAAAAGATTACAACGCTCAAAATTGGCTCTTCGTTCCGTCTCGAGCTCACGTGCAGTGAGGTGGTGCAGCTTCAGAGCACAATAACAAGAGGATGCTTCCTTGGCTTGTTGCTCCTTTTATCCGTCTTCAGGGCGGGCGTAAACCCGCCCCGGCCTGCCCCGAGGGCGTGGCCCGGCCGCGTCAGTGTCTAGGCCAGCCTACTCCAGGGCGGGAAAAAGGCGCGCCCCGGCTACGCCGCTTCGGGCATACCAGCCGAGACTCGCCTCCCGCCCAAGATGGCTTCCCGGGGGGATCGTGGTACTCGGCCATACGTTCGGGGGGACCGAATGGTCGCCCCTTTCCATACTTACTCTCTTAAACAATCACTTATAAAAACACATACTTATTTAAACAGGAACTCTTTCAATCTCTCACCCTCACATATACTCACTTATATACATCAATACTCACATATACTAGATTAAAAATATGTAGTTACTCATAAAGACACTAGTGAGACAGTCATTCACTCACTAACACACACATATACACACTCATCCACCCATACAGTCATGCACATATGCTGTCTTCAAAACACATACAAACAGTGAGTCAGTCATTAATGCATCTATGTGCTAAGTAATACCCCCACCAAACCATACAGACACTCATACTAAAAAAACATCTAATAACCCATACACACACACATGTAGCTACTCACCAACACATGCAGCCACTTATACACAAAGTGAAACACTGATACATATATTTAAATATTTAAACATTACTCGCTAATATATGTATTCACTAAGATACACTTAATAAGCCAGTTAACCAATAATTTTTTTTTAAAAACATCCATTTAGACACTTATTTAAACATTTATTCTTCCATCGACCTTTACAAATACATATATAAAACATATTTATTTTTCAGGAAGACACACATTCACTGGATGGTGTCATCAGTGATGTCATGAGTGATGTCATTGACCGTGTCATGAGTGATGTAATATGTGACGTCATCAGCAGTGCATTGCAGACGCGCAAGTTATAGTGAGTCCAACTAACTATAACGTGGGAATTTCAATGGTTTTATGTCAGTAAATTTTCCAGCTAACTATAACTGGTGTAAAACCTATGTTTTTTTCAGTGAATATATATATATATATATATATATATATATATTTAAAACAAGTTCCCATACTTGTAAAAAGAAACGTACTCGACACTCCAAGATTGCTGGTGCATGTAGAAATGTAATGGCAGGAAACAACGCGTTTCACCTCTCGGCTTGATCACGTTTCAGCCGTGAAAACCCCACAGTGTCCTTTAAATTTGTTTGTAAACAGAGAAATAGGACTATCCCAATGTGACAAAAACAAACAGTGCAGAATAGTGGCGGCCATTACTGACTGGTGTAAGATATCCTTTCTCAATCGTGTGATACAATACGAGAGTGTGGATGAAAAGTCCAGATTATATATGTAAATTCAACGTACATTAATAATGATATTTTTAAATCAACATTGTAAACGGACATTGTAAAAGGGTTATCGAATGTCGCACTGTTGCATCTAAAACGCTATCAGTTAGTGGAACGATGTACATATTTGCAATTGCATCTTAGTTGACATTAGATGACGAAGTTCATCTATTCACTTTGTTAGAGTCCCGCCCTAGTGGGCATATTGACAAATCGATAACATTTTGTGTGTCAACAACATACATTCGACATTTCACATTTCAGCCTATGCTAAGGTCCCGCCCAAGTGGGCATGTACCCCGATTTCCAAATATCATAGCACGTGTCCATAATATATTGCTCCAACCCAATCTTTGCAGGTTACTTCACAAGGTATTTTTCAAGTTAATGGTCCAACCAAATCATTCAGAAAGCCTATAAAAAGTTAAAAATATAAAATCAGACACCAGGAAGGCACACTTTAGATACATGTCAATTCAGTACATCCATATTTCATTTTTTTCTCATGCAAGATGAACAGCCAGTTCTTCATTGAAGTTTAACCCATTTGGGGTCATGCATTCAAAGTCTATTATGTATCTCGACTCAAGTTTGCGTAGGGCCAGTTTCCTGTCGCCTCCACGCATTCCCATATCAATCATATCTATTACGATCATTCTCAGATTATTTGCATTCTGGAAGTGATGCTCATAGAAATGTCGTGCCACAGGGTACTGTACGTTGTGATTTTTGATTGCCCTTAGATGTTCCATAACTCTCTTTTTGGCTGTGTGTATTGTACTGCTTACTTACCATTTGTTACACGGGCAGACAAGTACATAGACACAGTACATGGTGTTGCATGAGAGTGATTTACGAATAGCAAATTCCCTGCCAGAAGTAGGGATGGTCAAAGTTACACAATCCTTACTGTTTCTACATGCCTTACATTTTGTGCAGCATTTGAAACCTGGCTTACCCTTTGTCCGATTCTTACTGGTAACAGAATTGTGGCTCATTTCATCCTTTAAAGATCTACACTTCCGAAATGTAATCTGGGGGTTCGTATTCAGATGCATTTTGAGGTGGTCATCTGTTAAGAGGACATGCCAATGTTTTCTAAAAATCTTTTTAATTTCATTGGCTTGACCTGAGAAAGTTGTGATGAATCTTACTTTCTCGTCCTCAGTTGTTACACGATTAGGATTCAACAGTTCATTTCTAACAGTTGCATCTGCCCTCACACATGCCTGCCTGATGGTTTTGTTCTTGTACCCACATTCTCTGAAACGTACACACATTTTCTCTTTTTCAGCTTCATATGCTTCATTGGTGTTACAGTTTCTCTTTGCCCGAAGAAGTTCCCCGTAAGGTATACTATCCACTAGATTACGCGGATGAGAACTTCTAGCACTCAAAAGGCTGTTGCCCGCCGTCTCCTTACGAAACAGACTGGTATGAATAGTCTCTTCATGAACTTCCACTAGTACACCCAAAAACTCAATCCGAGTTTTATGTATGTGTTCTGTTAGTGTTATGTTCAATTTGTTGTTATTTAGGAGCTGTACAAATTTCTTAGCTGTTTCAACAGTGCCATTCCAAATCATAAAAATATCGTCGATGTACCTAAGCCACAGGACAACTTCGTTGTTGAATTCATTGTATTGCGTGGACACCTGCTCCTCCCACCAGCCCATGAATAGATTGGCATAGCTGGGGGCAAAGCAGGTACCCATCGCTGTGCCCTGTGACTGTCGGTACATCTGATCGTCAAAAATAAAAAAATATTGGTCAGGCAAAACAGAATCAGTTCTAGCAGCATTTTTGAATGATTTGCAAAGGAAATCGATCTCATTTTCAGAAAATGATTGACTGCTGTAATTCCTAGGTCATGTCGTATACAGGTGTATAAGCTACTTACATCTAGAGTAACTAATGTATACGATGATTCCCAGTGTATTCCTTCAATTGTTTTCAGGAAGTGAGTTGTATATTTTAGGTAGGTAGGAAGAGACATTACAAAAGGTCGTAAATAGTGATCAATATATTGTGAGGTATGTTCAAGTAGTGATCCCATTGATGAGACAATGGGTCTCCCAGGGGGGTCTGTTGCGTTTTTGTGGAGTTTTGGTAAAAGATAGAGGATGGGAGTCTTGGGATGATCACATTTTAGATATTTATATTCCTCCCATTCCAACAGACCTTTGTCTCGGTAATCGTGAAGCAAGTTATCAAAGGCAGTTTTGGATGATTTAATATCATTCGGGGTACAAACCTGGTAACAGGTGGTGTCACTTAGTTGTCTCTTAAACTCCTGTAAATATTTCTCCTTAGTGAGCACCACTATGTTCCCCCCCTTGTCTGCATTACGGATTACAATATCAGTATCATTTTTTAGATCTTCCATTGCCTGTCTAAGTGCTGGAGACAAATTTTTCTTAGTATTAGGCAATTTCTTAGTTCTTAATTTTTTGATATCTGATAGTACTCCTTTTTCAAAAACCTCAACAGCTTCACACAAAATGTTTGTAGAAATTTTGATTTGGGTCGAAAATTACTCCCTGGGTTCACATCACAGTTCTCACTGTCTAGAAAGTCTTCTCTTCCAATGTCACCTGAGGAGATTATATTCAGGAGATCAACATCATGACTGTCAATAGCATTAACTACACATGCATTCACATCAGGGGCTGTATTTTTGGGATGAGTTTCAAACCATTTTTTCAGTTTCAATTTTCTAGAAAAATAGAATAAGTCTATTCTGGTTTGTGCGTAGTTAAAATTGGTAGAGGAACAAAAGGATAGTCCTAGTGACAGAACTTCAGTTTCATGAACAGATAATAGTCTTTGTGAAAGGTTTATTACCGTCATATTTTGGCTTTGCTGCCCCTCGTCATTACTCCCACAGGCGTTTTTTCTGCGTGTCTGTCTTGCTTTGGCTTGCTTGTTCCTCTTGCTCTTCCCCGACCTCCTCGTCCTCTTCCCCTTTGGATCCCTTGATCCTGTTGGTATTCTGCCCTTCCTTGGTTCAGAACTTGGAACTGTAATAAAAAATGACGCTGCTTTTTCTGATGGTCATCACTGATTGGCTGGTTAAGACCCACCGTAGACAGGTCAGGGAGGTTGCCATCCGATATGTCACTCTCGGTTACTTCTGCTCGAGATGTGGTACTTTGATTTAATTTGGCTCCCGTTGTTGAATTGTCAAATAGATGATCATACTTGCGGTGGAAGGTAAGAGTGCGTCCTGATTGGTAATCCTTAAAGTCTCTCAAGAACTTACGCTGTTTTTTTAAAGTGATTTCCTCTTCAACTTTAGCCATTTTGATTTCCAAGTTTTTCATAAAATCATCCAAGGCTTCTTTTGTCATCAAGGTACCTAGTTCTACCATCAGGTTCTCAATTTGTTCCAATAGTTTACTGCGATCTTTTAATGCATATTTAACCAATATGCGCATCCTGGTTGTAGAGCATGCGGCAGAATTACTGGACCATTCCTCCAACATTTCGGGGTCAGGATCTTCAAAAGTTGGAATGGTGAAAATCCTTAATCCACGTGGTACTCTTGCTACTTCTATGTAGCGCTGAAGTGACTCCGCCTCCCACCACTTTGAAAGTTCCTTTTTGTGTAATTTTTCCATTTTTCCAAGTAGTGTCTGCAGGTGTATATCATCACTCATGCTGGCCGCCTGGGTATTTTCGTTGTTGCTTGGGCCACCTTGCATGAAAAACAGTTTATATGTTGTTGCCTTCCTTTTGGAATCCAACGCTGCCATATTGTTCTCGTTTGTTAAGTACTTCTTTCTTTACTTTTGAAACCAGCAAAATCGGCCGATTTGGAGGACGTTTCCTCCTGTTTGTTACCGGCTCCCAAACCCCGCTCTGGGTTCCGTTGTGCAATCAGCAGCCCGCCTCAGCCAAACGTACTTGCACTTGCCGCACCGCAGCGCGTCTGCGCGTTCCGTCACAGCTTGCGGCTTGCTACTGTTACCTTTCGGAGATACAATTGCTGCCTTGCCGCTTGTCCTGAAGTTGAACCCAGAGTTGACTTTGTTTATTTAACAATCCAATGGTACATGACAAGGTCGGCTGGTAAATCCAAGCGGGGGAACGGACTGGCGTTTTAGAAAAATGCTCCAACAAACAGTTGCGGTAATTTGCCAGTTCCGCTCACGGGTGGGTCGAGGTAGGGCTCCCGGTCACCCTGTATATTTAAAACAAGTTCCCATACTTGTAAAAAGAAACGTACTCGACACTCCAAGATTGCTGGTGCATGTAGAAATTTAATGGCAGGAAACAACGCGTTTCACCTCTCGGCTTGATCACGTTTCAGCCGTAAAAACCCCACAGTGTCCTTTAAATTTGTTTGTAAACAGAGAAATAGGACTATCCCAATGTGACAAAAACAAACAGTGCAGAATAGTGGCAGCCATTACTGACTGGTGTAACATATCCTTTCTCAATCATGTGATACAATATGAGAGTGTGGATGCAAAGTCCAGATTATATATATAAATTCAACATACATTAATAATGATATTTTTAAATCAACATTGTAAACGGGCATTGTAAAAGGGTTATCGAATGTCGCGCTGTTGCATCTAAAACTCTATCAGTTAGTGGAACGATGTACATATTTGCAATTGCATCTTAGTTGACATTAGATGACGAAGTTCATCTATTCACTTTGTTAGAGTCCCGCCCTAGTGAGCATATTGACAAATCGATAAAATTTTGTTTGTCAACAACATACATTCGACATTTCACATTTCAGCCTATGCTAAGGTCCCGCCCAAGTGGGCATGTACCCCGATTTCCAAATATCATAGCACGTGTCCATAATATATTGCTCCAACCCAATCTTTGCAGGTTACTCCACAAGGTATTTTTCAAGTTAATGGTCCAACCAAATCATTCAGAAAGCCTATAAAAAGTTAAAAATATAAAATCAGACACCAGGAAGGCACACTTTAGATACATGTCAATTCAGTACATCCATATTTCATTATTTTCTCATGCAAGATGAACAGCCAGTTCTTCATTGAAGTTTAACCCATTCGGGGTCATGCATTCAAAGTCTATTATGTATCTCGACTCAAGTTTGCGTAGGGCCAGTTTCCTGTCGCCTCCATGCATTCCCATATCAATCATATCTATTACGATCATTCTCAGATTATTTGCATTCTGGAAGTGATGCTCATAGAAATGTCGTGCCACAGGGTACTGTATGTTGTGATTTTTGATTGCCCTTAGATGCTCCATAACTCTCTTTTTGGCTGTGTGTATTGTACTGCCTACGTACCATTTGTTACACGGGCAGACAAGTACATAGACACAGTACATGGTGTTGCATGAGAGTGATTTACGAATAGCAAATTCCCTTCCATAAGTAGGGATGGTCAAAGTTACACAATCCTTACTGTTTCTACATGCCTTACATTTTCTACAGCATTTGAAACCTGGCTTACCCTTTGTCCGATTCTTACTGGTAACAGAATTGTGGCTCATTTTATCCTTTAAAGATCTACACTTCCGAAATGTAATCTGGGGGTTCGTATTCAGATGCATTTTGAGGTGGTTATCCGTTAAGAGGACATGCCAATGTTTTCTAAAAATCTTTTTAATTTCATTGGCTTGACCTGAGAAAGTTGTGATGAATCTTACTTTCTCATCCTCAGTTGTTACACGATTAGGATTCAACCCGAATGGGTTAAACTTCAATGAAGAACTGGCTGTTCATCTTGTATGAGAAAATAATGAAATATGGATGTACTGAATTGACATGTATCTAAAGTGTGCCTTCCTGGTGTCTGATTTTATATTTTGAACTTTTTATAGGCTTTCTGAATGATTTGGTTGGACCATTAACTTGAAAAATACCTTGTGGAGTAACCTGCAAAGATTGGGTTGGAGCAATATATTATGGACACGTGCTATGATATTTGGAAATCAGGGTACATGCCCACTTGGGCGGGACCTTAGCATAGGCTGAAATGTGAAATGTCGAATGTATGTTGTTGACAAACGAAATTTTATCGATTTGTCAATATGCCCACTAGGGCGGGACTCTAACAAAGTGAATAGATGAACTTCGTCATCTAATGTCAACTAAGATGCAATTGCAAATATGTACATCGTTCCACTAACTGATAGCGTTTTAGATGCAACAGCGCGACATTCGATAACCCTTTTACAATGTCCGTTTACAATGTTGATTTAAAAATATCATTATTAATGTATGTTGAATTTACATATATAATCTGGACTTTGCATCCACACTCTCGTATTGTATCACATGATTGCGAAAGGATATGTTACACCAGTCAGTAATGGCCGCCAATATTCTGCACTGTTTGTTTTTGTCACATTAGGATAGTCCTATTTCTCTGTTTACAAACAAATTTAAAGGACACTGTGGGGTTTTCACGGCTGAAACGTGATCAAGCCGAGAGGTGAAACGCGTTGTTTCCTGCCATTAAATTTCTACATGCACCAGCAATCTTTGAGTGTCGAGTACGTTTCTTTTTACAAGTATGGGAACTTGTTTTAAATATACAGGGTGACCGGGAGCCCTACCTCGACCCACCCATGAGCGGAACTGGCAAATTACCGGAACTGTTTGTTTGAATATATATATATATATATATTTATAATGCTACGTTTCTTCTTACCCCATGTACATCGGCTGACGTCACGGCACAGCAACAGGTAAGTTTGTAAAAGTTTTTGCTTTATTCACACACCATGTGCAAAGTTTTAGCGTGCCTCAAAAAAAGGATTGCCTACGCGTTTCGGCTACTCCTAGCCTTCCACTGGACCATAGAGTCCCTGTGGTCTAGACCTTCTTTAAATTGCTCAGTGTTAGTACCCTCTTCCCTTTCCATAGTCATCTAGACCATCAACCTTGCACAGTTTTACTGGCTAGTGTACTGAGCCATTTTCACTTCAACATTACAGTAAAGTACTCCAGATGTTTAAAGAAGCTCAAAGCAAAAACAAAGTATATAAATTATATACATTATTCAATTTTTTGCATCCTTTGTGTATTCAGGGTTAGATTCCCTAAGGGCACAATCACAAGTCTTTTTCAATATCTAGTGTTGCTATCACAGTAAAGTACCATTTTTTACACACTGTCTTAGATTAGAGAACAGAGTGCTTTCTAATATATTATGTAAAATACTTTAGATTGAACTACTAAGGGATCAACCTCAAATTATCTGTACCACTGATTGGAATATCAAGGGGTCAATCTCAAATTCTATGTACCATAGACCTTATTTCTGGACATAATATCATTCTATGTACACTATTTACAATTACACCAATTCTTCCACACAATATTATCATTTGCTAATTGTGTACACACGTAATGGTTCCATTTTCGAGATAATTCTGACATGATAAACCTATGTAATTATTTGTGAAGAACACATTATTTCATCTCATTTCTTTTTCATGCCCTTATTAACACCCTTCATTCCATTTTACTTCATAATTGTCCACTCCAGTATTGTATTTCATGGCTATAACAATAACTCATGATTGGGACCTCCTTACTCCTAGGAAGCAACCATACTTTTGCATTGAATCTGACTGCTATACTACTTCTTATTATCCATTTCAATGCCTCATCACATCTATTTACATCTACTTACATTTCTCTGATCATGAATTAAGTCTCTCATTTGTCCCACCATTCTGTCTCCATCATCTATAGGTGTACAAACAGTTCGGCATCCAAATTGTGTCCAAATGGGTCTTCTGTCCCCATTTCCAGTATCATTCTGGACTCAAGTTTTCGAAATTGTATTGCTCGATCTCCACCCCTTTCTGAGATTTTGCTTAATTTAATCCCTGAATATCTCAGTAGATCTGGGTTGCTCTGATGACACTTGGCAAAATGTATGGCCATAGGGTAGCTAGGGTCTTTGTTTTTTATCGCCCGTAGATGTTGCAAAATTCTTAATTTCAATTTATTGATTGTGCTTCCTATATATGATTTCCCACAAGGGCATTGTAGTCTGTAAACCACACATTTTGATTCACATGTGATGTGATCCTTTATTTTTTCTATTTTGCCATTTTGCAGTTTGTATTCCTTGATATTTACTCTATGTTCACAGGCCTTACATCTGAAGCACTTCCAAAATCCTGGAGTCGTTAGCCAAGGTGGTTTGTTTACTTCTTTTAATTCCAAATGGCTTTGTGCCAAGATGTCCCCAAGAGATGAAGTCTTGCGATATGCAATGCTTGGATACGGTGTTAAATTGTTCTTTAATGTTTCATCTAGGAGCAAGATTTTCCAATGTTTTCATAGTGCTCTTTTGATTTCTCTACTTTGGTTATCGAAGTCAATGATCAGTCTTGTCACTTCATTCTTTTGTTCAGTTTCATCATCGGTGATTTCAATTCTACTGTTCCTTGGTACTAGCAGATCTGCTCTTTTCTTCACGGCCATCCTCGATCTTGCAGTGGCTATAACCTCCTCCCCTCTCCTTGAATCAATGGCTCATTTTTTCTATTTCATCCTCTAGATCCGTTTATTTTTCAACTCCCCTTTTTTCTCGGCCCCCACTTGACGAATCACCATGAAACTTTCAGGATAGGAGCGGACCAGGTATGGTCAAAAGAAAATTTGTCAAAGATTCACCAATCGGTGCCAAAGTTATTGGGAATAGATTATTGCGGATTTCCTATGCATAATAGGTCCTAACTATTACTACCTACTTGCAACCGCCAGTAGGTTATATATATATATATATATATATATATATATATATATATATATATATATATATATATATATATACATGTATATATCCAAGAAAGACTCGTCCCAATCTCCAACACTGCCAGATCTCGCGCAGTCCTGGAAAAACGAAGAGAGGAACCCAGAGATGGTGCCAAACAAGTGTGTTTTATTGCAGCTCAATCTCGCTCAGCATGCCCGCCATTACGCGTTTCGACAGTATCCACTGTCTTGATCACATGATGTGATCGCAAAGTTACATGGGAATTTATCCTTCTTTTCACTGACACAAAAGGTGGACTAAGTTTTAACCACCACATTCAAAAATAACATGCTTCCAAAAGGGTACATAGAAACAAACAAAGGACTATAACATTAATATATAGCCCAGCTCTGTCTTAAATACAACCCATAGTGGGTGAATAAACTGAAGTATATACATATATGTGCAAATACGCAAATAAATAAACATGTATACAAAACTTCATCAATATATACATATAAATATATAAATATATAGATCATAAAAACCAGATGTTAATTTCATGATTATAAAAGAACTGTGTTTCCTGACCCTTTTAGAAAGAACCTTCAGAAAATATATCCCAAGTGGGAATTTCCAATAAAGTGTCACGTGCTATATGTAAACAGAATCCTATGTAAACATACACAATTCATAACGTTAAATTCCCATAATGCAACAAGGAGCAGCCATCATCGCAAAAGTGCAAATAAAGAATATTTAAAGTGTTGAGTGCAGATAAATTATATCTAAACATTTAAAAAGGGAAGAGCCCCTCCTTGCTTGAATTCATTAGGCTGACAGATGTTAACACACAGCTCTAACCGGAAATGCAAAACAATTCTATTGACCTTAAATTCTTACTTATTGTTCTCAGAACAGTGCTATGCAATTACTAAACAGTATATTCAATCCTAACTCGGGTACAGCTACAGAACATATACGAATTGGAACTATAAACAGGTGTATAAGTCCTCACTGGTGTTGAGACCTCCAGGAGTACGACTATTAAGTTCCAAAATATATCGAGTTTCAAGGACCCTGAGTAGCCCATCCCTATTCCCACCTCTTTTGAGGGGTGGCACACAGTCTATAACAAAATAGGTAAGGTGTTTGGGATCACTCCCATGCACCGCCTGAAAATGACGTGCCACCGGGTAGGCTTGTTCGTTGTTGGAGATTGCCCTCAAGTGCTGCAGTATTCTCCTGTGAACCGGAAGCCGGGTACTCCCTACATACCTAAGTTCACAGGGGCACTGCAGCACGTAAACGGCAAACTCCGTTTTACAGGATAACTGTTTAGTTATTAATGCAGGTTCCTTCTTGAAAGGAGTGATGTAGCGTGTTTTATTGCATCCATTTTTACAGGCCTTACAACTGGAACATTTTAAAAAACCTTTCTTCAAATTCATAAAGGCCTTTGATACTGGAAGTTCCAAATGGTTCTTCACCAGCCTATCTGACATTGAGGTGGATTTCCTGAAAGAAAATTCTGGCCTTCTGCCCACTGAACCCCCAATGACGGGATCCCCCGTCACTAGGTTCCAGTTGCGGCTGAAAATCCGCCTGATCTCATTGTGTTGTTGGTTATATGTAACCACAACCCTAGAGCTTTCTTTGGATGTTTCATTCTGAACAGCATCACATTTTGGTTTGGGCGCCAGAACCTGTGCCCTTGTCATGTTATTGGCACGCTCCATGGCCCTGGTGATAGTTCTTACTGAATATCCGCGTGCCAAAAAACGTAATCTGCTCTCATCCATAGCTCTTGTACATTCTCTGTCATCACTGCAAATTCTTTTAATACGAAGCATCTCCCCGAAGGGGATGCTTTGTATCAAGTGATGCGGGTGTTGGCTTGCCGCGTGCAGGATGGTGTTGCCTGCAGTTGGCTTTCTATATAACCGTGTGGCTAGTTTACCTTCATGTATATAGACCTCTATGTCAAGGAAACAAAGCTGTGTTTTACTCATGGTTGAAGTAAATTCCAAATTTAGATCATTGCAGTTCAATTTCTCTACAAATTCCTGGGCTTCAAGCATAGTACCCTGCCAGATAAAGAAGAGGTCGTCTATATATCTCAGATAGACCGGAACATGCCTCCTCATAATGGCCTGATGCGGCACCATGAGGACCTGCTCCTCCCACCAGCCCATGTGCAAGCACGCTAGGCTGGGAGAAAAACAGGCCCCCATAGCTACCCCTCTGACCAGCTGATACACTTGACTGTTGAACAAAAAAATATTTTGCTCCAGACAAATCTTAATCATGGCAGTGAGCATGGAATTATGAGCAGAAAAATTGATAGATCTCCTATTGAGAAAATAATTTACTGCCCTAATACCGTCCAAATGATGTATAGACGTGTATAAGGATGTGACATCTAAACTCATGAGTACACAGTTATCATTCCAAACAAAATTGCCCAATTTTCTGACAAAATCAGAAGAATCCTGTACATAAGAGTCCAAGTTTTTAACACTGTCCTGCAAAAAATAGTCAATGTAAGTTGACATTTTTTCCGTGGAACTATTAATCACCGAGATTATGGGCCTGCCAGGAGGGATTTGTGTGTTCTTATGAACTTTTGGGAGCAAGTAAAAGGAAGGTATAACCGGGAATTCCTTCTTCAAAAACCCCAGTTCCTCTTTAGTTATTAAATTGCCACATTTCCATGCAACTAGTTTGGCATTCTGATCTTCCCATGCCAACCTTACTGCTCCTAAATTACTCCTCCTGTAACATGAATGGTCCTGTAACTGTTTTTCCGCTTCCTCAATGTACATTTGGCGAGGCCACAATACTATGTTTCCACCCTTATCAGCTTGGCGGACCAGAATAGTGTTGTCCGACTCCAGTTTTCTCACAAGGGTATTGTAGCTCTGATTTAAATTGTTAATCACTCTGCGTTTTTTAATAGTGGTGATGTAGAGCTGTTTCAAGTCTTTAGTAATTAGATCTTGATAAACATCAATATTATCGTGTGGCATTATAGGGAGAAACACCGATTTGGGTTTGAAAGGAGTAGCCCCCGATACTTGATCAACTCTTGACCTTACCAGAGATAACAATGTTGAGGGGTTCGTCTCCTCCTGCAATCCCCATATCTCATCAAAATCCTCTCTGTCTCCTGCTTCCAAGGTGACAGAATCCATTTCTGTTGCTCCAGATTTTTTCTTTCTCGCCGGTTGCAATTTGAAATATTTTTTCAATTTTAATTTCCTCACAAAGCGGAAGGCATCCATTCTCGTATCCGCGTAATTAAAGTTACATGGAGGACAATAAGACAAACCTAAACTTAAAATATTGGTCTCTTTTTCAGTTAGTTTTAATGTGGTCAGATTCATTATTGAGCTGGGGCTGCCGCCTGTGTTTTTGTCGCTTTTTTGTTGTTCCAGCGGCTTTTCTTTTGACCGCTGTTTGTTTTTAATTTTGTTGCACCTTCTCCTTTCGCCTCGTTTCCTGTTGGCCCTTTGGCGTTTTGACCGCCAGTCTGCCCTCTGGATCTCAATGTGTCCCGGCGATCTTGACACATAAAGCTCATTTCCTGGGCCTTGGAGAGTGCTGTAAACCCCAACGGCATACTTCTTGCCCCCTCATTTTCGGACTCGCTGCCCACAGAACTTGCATCCGAAGAGGAAGGAACATTTGGAACATTATCAGGTGCGACCACACGAGTTTTTCTAGCCCTCGCCTTGATGTTCTCATAGCGTTTGGCATATGTGAAGATTTGCCCGTGTAGGTAATCCAAGCGATCTCGCTCGAATTTGTAGGCTTTGCGTTTCTTTATTATATCTTCCTCCTTGATTAGCCTATTTTGCATTTCAGCTCGCATTTTATCCGTCGCTTCACTTGTTCCCATACCTTCTATTTCCTCTTCCAGTGTTTCAATCTGCGTCTGTAATTTGCAACGGTCTGATTCTGCATACTTCACCAATATTCTCATCAATTTTGCAGATGACTCTAAGTTTGCCTCCGCCCACTCAGTGAGCATGTCTGGATCGGGTGTCTCATAACTAGGGGCTAGGCTGATTCGTAACCCTCTAGGAACCCGTCCCTCCTGCAGGTACATAGTCAACGACTTATTCTCCCACAATTTAGACTGTTCTTTGATTTTTAATTTTTCCAATTTTCTGTATACGTCACGAATTGTCGGGTTTGCATTTGCAACTGTCACTGGCCGTGTAGAGTCAGTTCCTCCAGCCGGGGGTTGTACAAATACGAGGCCGGCGGCCTCCTCTCTGCTCCACAATACATCCGCGGACATGCTTGTGCTGTAACTTGTGTAATTAGAGCCACACTTTGTTGAATTGGGAAACGCGTTCACAAAAGGCAAATTGCTTCTTGCTAGATCATGAACGCCGCCCCAGGCACACTCCCCACCGGACAATCTCACTTCGCCTACCTCGTAGGATTACCGCTGTGCAATTAGTTCTCTCGAAACCAAGCGCCGCGATTCCAAAAGCCAAGGCAGGATTCTTCAGCGTCCGGGGGTCATCGGCGGCTAACTTCAAGCCGAAGTTCGTAAAGACAGCTCCGAAAACGAAACTCTCTGCTTCCCGCCGCCAAACCACTTCAAAGGGGGAGGGGTTCCTCTCGCACCAAGGGAAGCCTCCAGGTGCAATACATCCAAGAAAGACTCATCCCAATCTCCAACACTGCCAGATCTCGCGCAGTCCTGGAAAAACGAAGAGAGGAACCCAGAGATGGTGCCAAACAAGTGTGTTTTATTGAAGCTCAATCTCGCTCAGCATGCCCGCCATTACGCGTTTCGACAGTATCCACTGTCTTGATCACATGATGTGATCGCAAAGTTACATGGGAATTTATCCTTCTTTTCACTGACACAAAAGGTGGACTAAGTTTTAACCACCACATTCAAAAATAACATGCTTCCAAAAGGGTACATGGAAACAAACAAAGGACTATAACATTAATATATAGCCCAGCTCTGTCTTAAATACAACCCATAGTGGGTGAATAAACTGAAGTATATACATATATGTGCAAATACGCAAATAAATAAACATGTATACAAAACTTCATCAATATATACATATAAATATATAAATATATAGATCATAAAAACCAGATGTTAATTTCATGATTATAAAAGAACTGTGTTTCCTGACCCTTTTAGAAAGAACATTGTATATATATATATATATATATATATATATATATATATATATATATTCACAGAAAAAACCATAGGTTTTAGGCCATATATAGTTAGGAATTTGCACTTACAAAACCTTGAAAATTCACTGAAAAAACCATTGGTTATAGACCATATATAGTTAGGGATTAGCCTTTTCAAAACCTTATTTTACTCACACAAAACCATTGAAATTTCATATATAGTTAGTTGCACTAACTATATATCGCGCGCGCACCCGCAATCCACTGCTGATGATGTCACATATTACATCATTCATGACATGGTTAGTGACATCACTGATGACATCACTGATGACATTTCAAATGACATCACTGATGACATCTCAAATGACATCACTGATGACATCTCAAATGACATCACTGATGACATCACTGATGACAACATCCAGTGACTGTATGTTTCTGTAAAGTTAAAATATGACTTACATATTGAAGAATGAGTGGATGTATAAGTGTCTGGAAGAAGGATCTAGTAGGTGCATGACTGACTGTATGAGAGAATGATTAAATGTGTCTTACTGAGTGCATGGGTTAGTGACTAAACTGTCTTAATTTGTGCATCATTATATCTGTTGTTCTACAAACTGCTGCATGTGTTGATCAGTAGCTATATGAGTAACTGTATGGGTATTGATTGGTTGTCCAAGTATTTGTATGGGAGACTGAGTGTGTGTGTATGGGTGGCTGTGAGGTGTGTGACTCTGTACATAGATGTGTGAGTAGTTGATTCACTATATGTATGGGTTCAAAAGTGCATGTGGAAACAGCTGTATGGGCGGTTGACTGTGCATGAGTGTATTGGTGAGTGAATGGATATCTCAGTGCTACATGTCAAAGTAAGTACATATGTAAAACACAGTACATGTGAGAGTTGACATATATAAATAACTGTGCATAAGAGCCAGTGAATGTGTGAATGGCTGTATGGATCATTGTGAACATGTATCAGGGATTGTATAAGAGAGTAAATATGTGTTAGTATATGTTTGAATAAGTAAGGTGTGTATAACTGTATAGTTGAGAAAATGGAGGTGTGATTGATTCTTTGCATGACTGACTAGGTGTGTGAGTAACTCCATGGATGAGTGACAGTCTGTGACTGTCTGTTTACACTGATTGTATCTAAGGTTATATTAGAGTCTGAAGAGGTTCATGGTATTATCACATGAATGATATCATCAGTGATGTGATCAGTAATGTCAAATGAGATGTTATCAGTGATTTTATCAGTGATGTCATTTGAGATGTCATCAGTGATGTCATCAGTGATGTCATTTGAGATGTCATCAGTGATGTCATTTGAGATGTCATCAGTGATGTCATCAGTGATGTCACTAACCATGTCATGAATGATGTAATATGTGACATCATCAGCAGTGGATTGCGGGTGCGCGATATATAGTTAGTGCAACTAACTATATATGAAATTTCAATGGTTTTGTGTGAGTAAAATAAGGTTTTGAAAAGGCTAATCCCTAACTATATATGGTCTATAACCAATGGTTTTTTCAGGGAATTTTCAGGGTTTTGTAAGTGCAAATTCCTAACTATATATGGCCTAAAACCTATGGTTTTTTCTGTGAATTTCAATGGTTTTTTAATAGCAAATATCAAAAGCTGTCAAATGTCAAGTACGTGATAGGTAAAAACTTTTTCGTGTTTATGCACGCTGATGTGCTTTGAACGCTGCCCCCCCTCCCCTCTTTTCTCTTAGTAGTACTCTCTCTTTGCAGATAGTGAAGGGTAGTTAACGCAGGCCTTTACCCCCGTTGTAATCCGTCGTGCCTGCTTGTCTCTCCATTTGATTGATTGTTATCCAAGCATTTACTGTTTTACAATTGATTCTCTTTGGTTCATTCTCTATTTACAAACAAGCACAAAGTCGCAATACTCTGTTTAGTCTTTGCAGATAGTGAAAAATCGTGAAAAATCGTGTAAAAAAATAAAAGTAATCGAGCAAAATCAGTAGGCCACTAATTGGATCTCTTTTTGACCTCGCTAAAATAGAAACATTAGGAACAACCCTTCATGAGAAATACGAAAATAGTGAGATGAACTGAGCTCCACACCATGAGGGCTGCAAGACAGCTCGGCTCCGTCACCCACCCCGCCCAAAATAACGACAAACCCTATGCAAATATTAAAAATATATACAACACACCAGCAAAGTAACAGGGTAAAACATTTTATTAAATAACTATTTACATAACTATTTTATACTTTTTGTTGCCCGATCCGGCTAGCTCAATCGATCGAGCATGAAACTCATGCACTCTGATAGCAAGCGTTGCTGATGATGCTATGCAGACCAAAACTGGTTTTCAGTTTGTACTTTCTTCTAGATTTTTCCATCCAAGGTTGGTTGAGTTTGTAGAACGATGGCTTCAGATTTTCAACATACGGTGTGGTGGCGCGGACTGGGAGGGGGCGCTTGGCTCCTGCCCCCTCCCCAAGTAAGATTTTCATACGTGAAAGTACGTTCATGGTTTTGGTCCCTGAGTTGCTTCGATGTCACTGCCATTCTCAAATGGCATAAGTTCTGGATGTTGGGTGCCATAGTTCAGAGTTCTGAGCAGCGCTTGTAACACTGTCTGAAGCTTATTTGCACCTACTGCAGCTTCACTATTCTCAAAGTAAGTGAGGGCCGTTTGTGGACCTGACTGCATTTGAAAACAATGTGATATGGTACCTCCCTAAACCGCTTGACGGAGGCCCCCGAGGGGCGGTGTGATGGCACGGACTCGGAGAAGACGCTTGGCTCCGACCCCCTCCCCAAGTCCTATAGCACTGGTGTAGCCTGATATCGCCCCCGACATAGGCGGCCGGCTCCCGGGGTCCGGCGGAACTTTTTTCCTTTTGATGACTCTTCTATTCTGGACCTTGTCCCACAATCCGTTTGACCTGAAGACACGCTGTAGTGGGGCGCCCCTTTACCGTTTTAGTTGCCATTCCGCCCGCTTTTGCTACACTGTGCCTCTTCCGCCATTCACCTGTTTACCGCCCGCTCTTGCGACTACAGCGTCTCGCTCACCATGTAGTTGAGTTGCTCCCGCTCTTGCGATGCAGCGATAGGCGGATGCCACAGGACTCTCAAAATGGCGGCCGGCTCTTCAGATTTGGGCGTGGTCCACTAAAATGGCCCTGGGACACCTTGGAACTCGGACGCTTGCCTGATAAGGCCTGGGTCCCATTCTTGAAAGCGTCCCCTCAGCCGTGAAGATTCTACAAAAGTCTTGGGGGCCCCCGACTCCCGCAGGCTTCTGGTGGGGAGCGGCTGCCATGATTGCTCGTGGAATGGCCACGACGGAGCTACGAGATGGTGGTACTCTCATGCTGACGCCAGCTTCAGTCTGAAACATCCAGAAACACTGTAGACTACCAATTCGATCAGTTCCGGTAGCGCCCCAACATGACCCGGTAGAGAAGAACTTGCCCTCCCCTCTTTGACTGATGGTTCTTGTTGCCTGTCCCCTCTGTTGTCATTATCAGAACTTTTTGGACTGCTGAAAGGGGTTGTGTTCCGAACGCTGGTTGGTGGAGACATTTTGACTATATTCTTGACCTACGTTGTCGCGTAATGCGTTATATGACACGCCGCGTTAGCGCACCCGGAAGTGATCCGGGGCGCGGCGCGCAGCGCGTAACGGAAGCATAACAGGTCATGTGACTTGTTAATAAAACTTTTCATTGGTTCATTTTACTTTTGTTATTTTAATGATGAAAAGCTTGGTCATATGACCTAAAAATTACGCTTTTTATTGGTTTCGAACATTATTTTTTTTAAAACATATATGTTATAATGTTCCAGGCTAATGTACTTTCCCGGAAAATTTACAACTGTCCTGCAAGTAAAATATATTCCTTTTTCGAGAAAAAGAGCGTTTCTTCGTCCCATGACGGAGCCGTTGAGTAAAAGAGGCTCGGCCTGCTGTCTTAGTCGCCGATACGCCTGATTATCAGATTCTTATCGATCACTTTATGTTGCAGGAGTGGAAAACACAACTGCCCTTAACCATTTATCTTTACTGCGTTCCTACGTATTATACCTTTTATCCGTCATGTAATTGGACTGCTTTATTTCACTTGCCTTTTACTGATTCGAAAACAGTGACTAAAAGTAAAAACTTTACCAATGTAAATACTACTACCATGTTTTGTTTTAAAAACCTTTATTGTGAAAATGTCAGTATACAAATACGGGCCTATAACCACGTGGGCCGGCCACGGAGCAAACTGAAATCGTATATGATGAGGAGACATTTACACTGTAGAGGAACGTAACGAGCGGGCCATTAGGTTGCAAGAACTAAGGTGTCTAACAGTTGCGGAATCGGTGGACGTACATTTTGTAATTAAAATACGACAGGGCCACTTACAAAAAAATTATCTAGATATACATTTGCGGGCAAGTACCATGGGTGACGTTAATTTGAACTTTCAATAGTACAGTAATCAATAACACATCAGAACTTAATATCAATAGGGATGTCGAAATATTCAATCAATTCTCGTCCCCGCCCGCCATGAGCATCAAAACTGCATTCATATCTCGTGATATCAAGGTTGTTCAACCAGTACACAACAAGGAGTTACGAGTCCCATTTATACCGGCGCCATTTTGGGCGAGGCCGGGCAGGTCCAAGATATAGTCAAAATGTCTCCACCAACCATCGGCCAGACCAGAACCCCTTTCGGCCCTTTATGCTACAAGATGGTGTCTTCCGTTCAGAAAATATTGTTGGCAGCATTTTGAAAGGAAAGATAAACAGCCGTTCTCCTCGTGAGTCTCACATTGTTACATTTAGGAAGAATGTTGAAGAGTAGTATGTTGAAAATCTGAAGCCACTGTTCTACAAACTCTCAATCAGCCTTGGATGGAAAAAAAAATCCTGAAGAATGTACAAACTGAAAACCAATTTTTGTCTGTATAGCATCAACAGCAACGCTTGACTCAGCTTTGTGTGAAGCCGCCATTTTGATTCAATCAATAGCGTCCCCCTGCACACATTCAGGGACCTGGTCGTGTCTTCAGGTCAAACGGATTGTGGGACAAGATGCAGAAAGGAAAAGGAAAAAAGTTCCGCCGGACCTCGGGAGCCGGCCGCCTATGTCATGGGCGATCTTTGGCCACACCAGGGCAATAGTGAAGCTGCAGCAGGTGCAAATAAGCTTCAGACAGTGTTACAAACACTGCTCAGAACTCTCAACTATAGCACTCAACATCCAGGACTTGCCATCCGGATCTTGGCGCCTTGTGCTGGTTCCGACCTATTCACACATCGGTCCACTACTGACATCACCTCATAAGCCAACGGGGCACCCCACGCCGACTTTCGGCGCAGCATTGTAGGATGGCCACACCAGTGCGGCAATTTGCTGGACACCACCTCGGTGCCATCCAGATCACGGCGCGTTCGAGTCACTGTACCGCAAGAGTGACCGGAACTCAGCTGGACACGCCGTCTTTCGGCGCAGCATTGTAGGATGGCCACACCAGTGCGGCAACTTGCTGGACACCACCTCGGTGCCATCCAGATCTCGGCGCGCTGTGCTGCCTTCGGCCTACTGTAGCCGCAAGTGCGGACGCAACTCAGTTGGACGGCGAGTGAAACGCTAAGGGGCGCCCCACTGCAGCCGAGGAGCCTCCATCTTGGGGGAGACGCACAGCCCCCACTGACTGACGCGACCTTACAGGCCAACGGGGCGCCCCACGCCGACTTTCGGCGCAGCATTGTAGGATAGCCACACCAGTGCAGCAACTTGCTGGACACCAACTCGGTGCCATCCGGATCTTGGCGCGTTGTGCTGCCTTCGGCCTATTCGCACATCGGTCCGCTACTGACGCCGCCTCACGTGCCAACGGATTTTCTACGCTTTTTGTAGCCCTATGCCGCATAACAGGTCATGTGACTTGTGTATAAAACTTTTCATTGGTTCATTTTACTTTTGGTTTCCTAATGATGGAAGGCTTGGTCATATGACCTAAAAATAACACTTTTCATTGGTTTAGAATTTTTTTTTTCCCAAACGATGAAAGCCCCACCTTGTTTCTGGATGATTCAGACTGAAGCTGGCGTCAGCATGAGAGCACCACCATCTCGTGGCTCCGTCGTGGTCATTCCGCGAGCAATCATGGCAGCTGCTCCCCACCGGAAGCCTGCAGGAGTCGAGGGCCCCCAAGACTTTTGTAGAATCTTCACGGCTGAGGGGACGCTTTTGAGAATGGAGCCCAAGCCCTAGCAGGCAAGCGTCCAAGTTCCAAGGTGTCCCAGGGCCATTTTAGTGGACCAGGCCCAAATCCGAAGAGCCGTCCGCCATTTTAAGAGTCCTATGGCAGCCGCCTATCGCTGCACCGCAAGAGTGGGCGCAACTCAACTACATGGTGAGCGAGACGCTGTAGCCGCAAGAGCGGGCGATAAACAGCTGAATGGAGGATGAGGCACAGTGTAGCAAAAGCGGGCGGAATGGGAACTGAAACGGTAAAGGGGCGCCCCAGTACAACAGACGAGCCTCCACCTGGGGAGGCCCGTTCACGCCGCCTCCCCCACGCCCCCCCCGGGGCGCCCCACGCCGTTTTTCGGAGCAGGATTGTAGGATACCAAAACCAGTGCGGCAACTTACTGGACATCACCTGGGTGCCATCCACATCTCAGCGCGTTCTGCTGGCTTGGGACTATTCGCACAACAGACCGCTACTGACGAGGCCTCCCAGCGCACCCCCCGGGGCGCCCCACACTGTTTTTCTGAGCTGCATTGTAGGATACCAAAAACCAGTGCGGCACCCAGGTGACATCACCTGGGTGCCGTCCAGAACTCAGCTCGTTGTGCTGCCTTGGGACTATTCGCACAAAAGACAGCTACTGACCATTGTTGCTTCTTTTTTCCCAAAAATGTTTAAATGTATTTACAGTTTTTGTTCCGTTCTATATATTTATAACTTAATAAAGTTTTATAATCCTACTACTTTGTTGGAGTGCTATATATTTTTTAAAAATCGGGTGAATGGGGCCTTGAATCGGGTTATTGTCATGTGTGGGCTTTGGAAGTGTGCTGCTACAGGATTGGACATTTCAAACTCAAATGCACGTTCTTTTTCTTACCTTTCCGAAGCATGGAGCGCAATAGCAGGCAGAGAAAGGGTGATGCAAGTTTTGAACACTGCCTGGTCTGGCAAGTTGCTGGCAGTGCCCCCCCCCCCGCCCGCTCCTGAAAGAGGGCACACACACACCGCCGCCCCGAGTACTTCACAGATCTTTAAAAGACCATGCGCTTGTTAATGAGGCTTAAATGGTTTATCACCCCTTCTAGAGCCCCTGCATCGGCCCTCTGACGTTTCCTGGAAGAATTAGCACGTAACACAATACCAAGCCCTGTCAGCTGAAACCCCTGAGGAATCGGGTTTTGCTTGCAGGAATCGGGAGGCGGGAGACTAGCACTGAAAACGGTAGTCTCACGCCTGAATCGGGAGGGTTGGCATGTCTGGATTCTCTACAGCTGGGGCCATAAACTACATCCGCAGGGCTAGGTGATAGCCTGGGACCGGCCTGGACAATCGGACACAGAGGAGGAGGAGTGTCAGAGGGTGCGGTAGTGAATAGGGTGAAAGGGAGGTGTCGGGCGGGCACAGGGTGTGATTCTCAGGGAAGAGCAGCGCAGATGGGGGGAAGTTTATGGCCCATGCATGAGAGATAGAGCGGGGGTGACCAGTGCGTGGGGGAGATGCTTGCGAGGGTGGGGAGCCGTGCTGAGAATCGACGGCGTGCAGAGAGTGGGTCTGGTCAAGGCATCTAAAATGGCTGCCGTGCACGACAAAATTGTGGCATTGGAAAAAAGGCAAGATGGCGCAGACAATGTTTATCAATAAGGATTCATTTATAACAAAATATTTTATCGCAGTGACAAATTGGCGGTCAGCACTTCCTGATTTCCATCGAATCGAACGTTAACAGACGTCACGCAGCAAAAAAAAAAAAACGCTCACGCACATCCGCTGGAAGACATGTATCAACATATATGAGCCTCCTCAGCCACCCTCAGAAAACATAAGGGATCAGGATACGTCTCCCGCACCCCCTTATACCTAGTAATTTAATTAAAACGAAACACAAAATGGCGAATTCCCGTTTCGCTACCAGTTTGCGGCCCAGTTCGCGGCCCGGGAAGCGCTTCTACCGTGAAAAATCAATTTTTTTTTATTTTCCCCACGGGACCCTTTAATAACCCCAACATCATTCCTAGGGGGTCAAGAGGGGTCTACCATGCCCCCTTTCATTAAATTCCCCCTTCGTTTTTCACCTCTTCTTCTCTCTCGATTCTACCGAGAGATAAGATGGCGGCCGCTCCGGACTGTTTAGAATGTTGACAGACACCGGAAAGCCAATCAGCTTCGCATCGCAAAGTTCCGTTTCGCGAAAAGTAAGCGGACCGGAGCGCTGTTACAGATATATATCTTGTTTTGAACGTTAATTTCTCAAAATCCACTGGAGCACATATATTGAGACCTAGCAAAGGCACATCGGGCTAACAGTCCCTACAATTTTGCCAAGTTTCGTGCAAATCCATTCAGCGGTTCGAGCTAAAAGTGAGGCCAACCGCCCTATGGAAATTAACATGGGAAAAACGCGTTTTGGGACCCCCCTTTTTTCTCGGCCCCCCCTTGACGAAACCCCCCCAAATTTTCAAGGGCTGCTCAGAAACAAAATGTGCCATTTTTCTGAAAATTTCAGCCGATTCCGTCCACAAACGCCAAAGTTATTAGAC
This sequence comes from Lissotriton vulgaris, assembly GCF_964263255.1. Taxonomy (NCBI): domain Eukaryota; kingdom Metazoa; phylum Chordata; class Amphibia; order Caudata; family Salamandridae; genus Lissotriton; species Lissotriton vulgaris. The sequence continues at coordinate 54,845 of NW_028251711.1, forward strand.
ATAGAATTTTCAAAAATCCCATAGGGAAAAAATCCTAACTATATACCAACTGGCGACAGCCAGTAGGTAATATATATATATATATATATATATATATATATTACCTACTGGCGGTCGCCAGTAGGTATATATAGTTAGGATTTTTTCTCTATGGGATTTTTGAAAATTCTATGTCTAATAACTTTGGCGTTTGTGGACGGAATTGACTGAAATTTTCAGGAAAATGGCACATTTTGTTTTTGAGCAGCCCCTAAAAATTTGGTGGGGTTTCGTCAAGGGGGGGCTGAGAAAAAAGGGGGGTCCCAAAACGCGTTTTTCCCATTCATTTTTCCATAGGGCGGTTGGACTCACTTTTAGCTCGAACGGCTGAATGGATTTGCACGAAACTTGGCAAAATTGTAGGGACTGTTAGCCCGATGTGCCTTTGCTAGGTCTCAATATATGTGCTCCAGTAGTTTTTGAGAAATTAACGTTCAAACCAAGATATATATCTGTAACAGCGCTCTGGGCAGCGATCCGGTCCGCTTACTTTTCGCTTATCGGAACTTTACTCGCAGAAAGCTGATTGGCTCTCCGGTGTCTGTCAACATTCTAAACAGTCCGGAGCGGACGCCATCTTGTCTCTCGGTAGGATCGAGAGAGAAGAAGAGGTGGAAAACGAAGGGGGAATTTAATGAAAGGGGGCAAGGTATCCCCCTCTTGACCCCCTAGGAATGTTGTTGGGGTTATTAAAGGGTCCCGTGGGGAAAATAAAAAAAAAATGATTTTTCACGGTAGAAGCGCGGCCGCGAACTGGTAGCGAAACGGGAATTCGCCATTTTGTGCTTCGTAAATTAAATTACTAGTTATAAGTGGGTGCGGGAGACGTATCCTAATCCCCTATGTTTCCTGAGGGTGGGTGAGGAGGCTGATATATGTTGATACATCTCTTCCAGCGGCTGTGCGTGAGCTTTTTTTTTTTTTTTGCTGCGTGACAGTCCGGAGCGGCCGCCATCTTGTCTCTCGGTAGGATCGAGAGAGAAGAAAAGGTGAAAAACTAAGGGGGAATTTAATGAAAGGGGGCAAGGTATCCCCCTCTTGACCCCCTAGGAATGTTGTTGGGGTTATTAAAGGGTCCCGTGGGGAAAATAAAAAAAAAATGATTTTTCACGGTAGAAGCGCTTCACGGGCCGCGAACTGGGCCGCAAACTGGTAGCGAAACGGGAATTCGCCATTTTGTGCTTCGTTAATTAAAGTACTAGGTATAAGGGGGTGCGGGAGACATATCCTAATCCCCTATGTTTCCTGAGGGTGGCTGAGGAGGCTGATATATGTTGATACATCTCTTCCAGCGGCTGCGCCATCTTGCCTTTTTTCGAATGCCACAATTTTGTCGTGCACGGCAGCCATTTTAGATGCCAGGCTGGTTCCAGGCTATCACCTAACCCTGCGGATGTAGTTTATGGCCCCAGCTGTAGAGAATTCAGACATGCCAATCCTCCTGATTCAGGCGTGTGAGTACTGATTTCAGTGCTAGTCTCCCGCCTCCCGATTTCTGCAAGCAAAAACCCGGGGGCATATTACGAACAACTAGCGATAATTTTTGTCTCTAACTTGTTTAGAGACAAAAATTATCGCCGCACATCGGCGATTTTTATCGCAGATAAACCTTGCTATTATCGCAGAAAAGTCAGCGATATTCATGTATTATCGAGCAAATGCTCTTAGCCATGTTATCCACCTCCTATTGGATAACATGGCTAAGAACTGCTCAGGGCAGGTGTTAGATTTTGGAGATATTCGCGCTTAGCGCGAATATCTCCAAAAGTTGGTAATAGAAGGTAGCGATGTTAGGGACTGTTTCCAGTCGCTAACATCTTGGCACGCCACTTTGCATGTCATTAGTGATAAGTATCACTGACATGCAAAGCGGGGCCCAAGATGGTCGCTATCTCCTTTTAGCTGTCACTAACTGGTGTTAGCGACAGCTTGATAATAGGGAAATAATTTTATCTCCGCTTTCATGGTTTTTAAAGCCAAAAAAGCGGAGATAAACCCCCTTGATAATATGCCCCACGATTCCTTGGGGGTTTCAGCTGACAGGGCTTGGTATTGTGTTACATGGTAATTTTTCCATGAAACGTCAGAGGGTCGATGCAGGGGTTCTAGAAGAGGTGATAAACCATTTAAGCCTCATGAACAAGCGCATGGTCTTTTAAAGATTTGTGAAGTACTCGGGGCGGCGGTGTGTGTGTGCCCTCTTTCAGGAGCGGGCGGGGGGGCACTGCCAGCAACTTGCCAGGTCAGGTAGTGTTCAACACGTGCATCACCCTTTCTCTGCCTGCTATTGCGCTCCATGCTTCCGAAAGGTAAGAAAAAGAACGTGCATTTGAGTTTGAAATGTCCGATCCTGCAGCAGCACACTTCCAAAGCCCACACATGACAATAACCCGATTCAAGGCCCCATTCACCCGTTTTTAAAAAAATAGATAACACTCCAACAAAGTAAGGTTATAAAACTTTATTAACTACTAACTTTAACAAACGGAACAAAAACTAAAAACATTTAAACATTTCTCAACACAAAAAGCAACAATGGTTAGAAGCTGTCTTTTGTGCGAATAGTCCCAAGGCAGCACAACGTGCAGAGTTCTGGACGGCACCCAGGTGATGTCGCCTGGGTGCCACACTGGTTTAGGGATCCTACAATGCTGCTCCGAAAATTGGCGTGGGGCGTCCCGGGTGGGGCGGGGGGAGGCCTCGTCAGTAGCGGTCTGTTGTGCGAATAGTCCCAAGGCAGCACAACGTGCAGAGTTCTGGACGGCACCCAGGTGATGTCGCCTGGGTGCCGCACTGGTTTAGGGATCCTACAATGCAGCACAGAAAAACAGCGTGGGGCGTCCCGGGTGGTGCGGGGGGAGGCCTCGTCAGTAGCGGTTTGTGTCCAGTGTCACATGGCTGACACAACATGTACGACAGGCACCCAGGTGATGTCCAGTAAACTGCCGCACTGGTTTTGGTATCCTACAATGCTGCTCCGAAAATTGGCGTGCGGCGGCTCGGGGGGGGCGTGGGGGAGCCGGCGTGAACGGGCCTCCCCAGGTGGCGGCCATCTAGCTGAGTTGCGCTCGCTCTTGCGGCCACAGCGTCTCGCTCACCATGTTGTTGAGTTGCTCCCACTCTTGCAGTGCAGCGATAGGCGGCTGCCACATGGCTCTTAAAATGGCGGACAGCTCCTCGGTTTTAGGCCTGGTCCACTGAAATGGCCCTGGGACACTTTGGAACTCGGACGCTTGCCTGCTAGGGCTTGGGCTCCATTCTCGAAAAGCGTCCGCTCAGCCGTGAAGATTGTATAAAAGTCTTGGGGGCCCCCGACTCCCGCAGGCTTCCGGTGGGGAGCGGCTGCCATGATTGCTCGCGGAATGACCACGACGGAGCCACGAGATGGTGGTGCTCTCATGCTGACGCCAGCTTCAGTCTGAATGATCCAGAAACAAGGTGGGGCTTTCATCGTTTGGGAAAAAAAAATGTTCTAAACCAATGAAAAGTGTTATTTTTAGGTCATATGACCAAGCCTTCCATCTTTAGGAAACCAAAAGTAAAATGAACCAATGAAAAGTTTTATAAACAAGTCACATGACCTGTTATGCGACATAGGGCTACAAAAAGCGTAGAAAATCCGTTGGCACGTGAGGCGGCGTCAGTAGCGGACCGATGTGCGAATAGGCCGAAGGCAGCACAACGGGCCGAGATCCGGATGGTACCGAGGTGGTGTCCAGCAAATTGCCGCACTGGTGTGGCCATCCTACAATGCTGCGCCGAAAGACGGCGTGTCCAGCTGAATTGCGGTCACTGTTGCGGTACAGTGACTCGAACGCGCCGAGATCCGGATGGCACCGAGGTGGTGTCCAGCAAATTGCCGCACTGGTGTGGCCATCCTACAATGCTGCGCCGAAAGACGGCGTGTCCAGCTGAATTGCGGTCACTGTTGCGGTACAGTGACTCGAACGCGCCGAGATCCGGATGGCGCCGAGGTGGTGTCCAGCAAATTGCCGTACTGGTGTGGCCATCCTACAATGCTGCGCCGAAAGACGGCGTGTTCAGCTGAGTTCCGGTCACTCTTCCGGCACAGTGACTCGAACGCGCTGAGATCCGGATGGCACCGAGGTGGTGTCCAGCAAGTGGCTGCACTGGTGTGGCCATCCTACAATGCTGCGCCGAAAGTCGGCGTGGGGTGCCCCGTTGGCTTATGAGGTGATGTCAGTAGTGGACCGATGTGTGAATAGGTCGGAACCAGCACAAGGCACCAAGATCCGAATGGCAAGTCCTGGATGTTGAGTGCCTCAGTTGAGATTTCTGAGCAGTGCTTGTAGGACTGTCTGAAGCTTATTTGCACCTGCTGCAGCTTCACTAGGTCCGGCGGAACTTTTTGCCTTTTCCTTTCTGCTTCTTTTCCTACAATGCGTTTCATCTGAAGACACGACCAGGTCCCTGAATGTGTGCAGGGGGACGCTATTGATTGAATGAACGCGCCGAGATCTGGATGGCACCGAGGTGGTGTCCAGCAAATTGCCGCACTGGTGTGGCCATCCTACAATGCTGCGCCGAAAGTCGGCGTGGGGTGCCCCGTTGGTTTATGAGGTGATGTCAGTAGTGGACCGATGTGTGAATAGGTCGGAACCAGCACAAGGCGCCCTGCACTGTTGAGCCTTTTTCAATGCCTGTTTTTTGTTGTTTCCCCTCCATCAAAAACAAAACAAAAATACAAGGCGCCAAGATCCGAATGGCAAGTCCTGGATGTTGAGTGCCTCAGTTGAGAGTTCTGAGCAGTGCTTGTAAGACTGTCTGAAGCTTATTTGCACCTGCTGCAGCTTCACTAGGTCCGGCGGAACTTTTTTCCTTTTCCTTTCTGCTTCTTTTCCTACAATGCGTTTCATCTGAAGACACGACCAGGTCCCTGAATGTGTGCAGGGGGACGCTATTGATTGAATGAAAATGGCGGCTTGACACAAAGCTGACTCAAGCGTTACTGTTGGTGCTATACAGACAAAAATTGGTTTTCAGTTTGTACATTCTTCAGGTTTTTTTTTTCCATCCAAGTCTGATTGAGAGTTTGTAGAAAAATGGCTTCAGATTTTCCACATACTACTCTTCAACATTCTTCATAAATGTAACAATGTGAAACTCACTAGGAGAACGGCTGTTTCTGTTTCCTTTCAAAATGCTGCCACCAATATTTTCTGAATGGAAGACACCATCTTGTAGCATAAAGGGCCGAAAGGGGTTCTGGTCTGGCCGATGGTTGGTGGAGACATTTTGACTATATCTTGGACCTGCCCGGCCTCGCCCAAAATGGCGCCGGTATAAATGGGACTCGTAACTCTTTGCCCGCAAATGTATATCTAGAAAATGTTATTGTAAGTGGCCCTGTCGTATTTTAATTACAAAATGTACGTCCACCGATTCCGCAACTGTTAGACACCTTTGTTCTTGTCACCTAATGGCCCGCTCGTTACGTTCTTCTACAGTGTAAATGTCTCCTCATCATATACGATTTCAGTTTGCTCCGTGGCCGGCCCACGTGGTTATAGGCCCGTATTTGTATACTGACATTTTCACAATAAAGGTTTTTAAAACAAAACACGGTAGTAGTATTTTCATTTGTAAAGTTTTTACTTTTAGTGACTGTTTTCGAATCAGTAAAAGGCAAGTGAAATAAAGCAGTCCAATTACATGACGGATAAAAGGTATAATATGTAGGAACGCAGTAAAGATAAATGGTCAAGGGCAGTTGTGTTTTTCATGTCTGCAACATAAAGTGATCGATAAGAATCTGATAATCAGGCGTATCGGCGACTAAGACAGCAGGCCGAATCTCTTTTACTCAACGGCTCCGTCATGGAAGGAAGAAACGCCCTTTTTCTCGAAAAAGGAATATATTTTACTTGCAAGACAGTTGTAAATTTTCCGGGAAAGTACATTAGCCTGGAATATTATAACATATGTTTGAAAAAAAAATATTGTTCGAAAATAATAAAAAGCGTAATTTTTAGGTCATATGACCAAGCTTTTCATCATTAAATTAACAAAAGTAAAATGAACCAATGAAAAGTTTTATTAACAAGTCACATGACCTGTTATGCTTACGTTACGCGCTGCGCGCCGCGCCTCGGATCACTTCCGGGTGCGCTAACGCGGCGTGTCATAAAACGCATTACGCGACAACGTAGGTCAAGAATATAGTCTAAATGTCTCCACCAACCAGCGTTCAGAACACAACCCCTTTCAGCAGTCCAAAAAGTTCTGTTAAATGACAACAGAGGGGACAGGCAACAAGAACCATCAGTCAAAGAGGGGAGGGCAAGTTCTTCTCTTCCGGGTCATGTTGGGGCGCTACCGGAACTGATCGAATTGGTAGTCTACAGTGTTTCTGGATGTTTCAGACTAAAGCTGGCGTCAGCATGAGACCACTACCATCTCGTAGCTCCGTCGTGGCCATTCCACGAGCAATCATGGCAGCCGCTCCCCACCAGAAGCCTGCGGGAGTCGGAGGCCCCCAAGACTTTTGTAGAATCTTCACGGCTGAGGGGACGCTTTTCGAGAATGGGACCCAAGCCCTAGCAGACAAGCGTCCGAGTTCCAAGGTGTCCCAGGGCCATTTTAGTGGACCAGGCCCAAAACCGAAGAGCCGGCCGCCATTTTGAGAGTCCTGTGGCAGCCGCCTATCGCTGCACCGCAAGAGCGGGCGCATCTCAACTACATGGTGAGCGAGACGCTGTAGTCGCAAGAGCGGGCGGTAAACAGCTGAATGGCGGAAGAGGCACAGTGTAGCAAAAGCGGGCGGAATGGCAACTAAAACGATAAAGGGGCGCCCCACTACAGCTTGTCTTCAGGTCAAACGGATTGTGGGACAAGGTCCAGAATTGAAGAGTCATCAAAAGGCAAAAAGTTCCGCCGGACCCTGGGAGCCGGCCGCCTATGTCGGGGGCGATCTCAAGCTACACCAGTGCTATAAGACTTGGGGAGGGTGTCGGAGCCAAGCGTCTTCTCCGAGTCCATGGCCATCACACCGCCCCTCAGGGGCCTCCGTCAAGCTGTTTAGGAAGGTAACATATCACATTGTTTTCTAATGCAGTCAGGTCCACAAACGACACTCACTTACTTTGAGAATAGTGAAGCTGCAGTAGGTGGAAATAAGCTTCAGACAGTGTTACAAGCACTGCTCAGAACTCTTAACTATGGCACCCAACATCCAGAACTTATGCTATTTGAGAATGGTAGTGACATCGAAGCATCTCAGGGACCAAAACCATTAACGTACTTTCACGTATGAAAATCTTACTTGGGGAGGGGGCAGGAGCGAAGCGCCCCCTCCCAGTCAGCGCCACCACACCGTATGTTGAAAATCTGAAGCCATCGTTCTACAAAGTCAACCAAACTTGGATTGAAAAATCTAGAAAAATGTACAAACTGAAAACCAGTTTTGGTCTGCATAGCATCAGTAACAACGCTTGAGTAAGCTTTGTGTCAAGCCGCCATTTTGATTCAACAAAGCACAGGCATTGAAAAAGGCTGAAATTCAGAACTCTAAACTATGGCACCCAACATCCAGGAGCTTGCTATCCGGATCTTGGAGCCTTGTGCTGTTTTCGATCTATTCACACATCGGTCCACTACTGACATCATCTTATAAACCAACGTTATGTAAATAGTTTTTTAATAAAATGTTTTACCCTGTTTCTTTGCTGGTGTGTTGTCTATATTTTTAATATTTGCATAGGGTTTGTCGTTATTTTGTGCGGGATGGGTGATGGAGCCGAGCTGTCTTGCAGCCCTCATGGTGTGGAGCTCAGTTCATCTCACTATTTTCGTATTTCTCAAGAAGGGTTGTTCCTAATATTTCTATTTTAGCGAGGTCAAAAAGAGATCCAATTAGTGGCCTACTGATTTTGCTCGATTACTTTTATTTTTTTACACGATTTTTCACTATCTGCAAAGACTAAACAGAGTATTGCGACTTTGTGCTTGTTTGTAAATAGAGAATGATCCAAAGAGAACCAATTCTAAAACAGTAAATGCTTGGACAACAATCAATCAAATGGAGAGACAAGGAGGCACGACGGATTACAACGGGGGTAAAGGCCTGCGTTAACTACCCTTCAGTATCTGCAAAGAGAGAGTACTACTAAGGCAAAAGAGGGGAGGGGGGGGGGGGTGCAGCGTTCAAAGCACATCAGCGTGCATAAATACGAAAATGTTTTTATCTATCACGTACTTGACATTTTAAAGCTTTTCATATTTGCTATTAAAAAACCAATGAAATTCACAGAAAAAACCATAGGTTATAGTGGATATATAGTTAGGAATTTGCATTTACAAAACCTTGAAAATTCAATGAAAAAACCATAGGTTATAGGCCATATATAGTTAGGAATTAGCATTTACAAAACCTTATTTTACTCGCATAAAACCATTGAAATTCCATATATAGTTAGAAGCGCTAACTATATATCGCGCACCCGCAATCCACTGCTGATGATGTCACATATTACATCATTCATGACATGGTCAGTGACATCACTGATGACATCACTGATGACATCTCAAATGACATCACTGATGACAACTCAAATGATATCAATGATGACATCTCAAATGACATCACTGATGACATCACTGATGACAACTCAAATGACATCACTGATGACATCTCATTTGTCATCACTGATCACATCACTCATGTGATAATACAATGAACCTCTTCAGACTCTAATATAACCTTACATACACTCAGTATAAACAGACACTCACAGACTGTCAGTCATCCATGGAGTTACTCACACACCTAGTCAGTCATGCAAAGAATCAATCACACCTCCATTTCCTCAACTATACAGTTATACACATCTTACTTATTCAAACATATAATAACACATATTTACTCTCTTATATAATCCCTGATACAAGCTCACAGTGATCGATACAGCCACTCACACATTCACTGGCTCTTATGTTCAGTTATTTATATATCTCAACTCTCACATGTATTGTGTTTTACATACGTACTTACTTGCACATGTAGCAATGAGAAATCCATTCACTCACCAACACACCCATGCACAGTCAACCGCCCATATAGCTGTTTCCACATGCACTCTTGAACTCATACTCCTAGTGAATCAACTGCTTACACATCTATGCACAGAGTCACGCACCTCCCAGCCACCCACACACACACTCAGCCTCCCATTCAAATACTTGGGCAACCAATCAATAACCCATATGGCCACTCTTATAGCTACTGATCAACACATGCAGCAGCTTACACAACAACAAACATACTGATGCACGAATTAAGACAGTTTAGTCACTAACCCATGTACTCAGTGAGACACATTTAATCACTCACTCATACAGTCAGTCATGCACCTACTAAATTCTTCATCCAGACACTTATACATCCACTCATTCTTCAATATGTGAAACATATTTAAACTTTACAGACACATACAATCACTGGATGTTGTGATCAGTGATGTCATCAGTGATGTCATTTGAGATGTCATCAGTGATGTCATCAGTGATGTCACTGACCATGTCATGAATGATGTAATATGTGACATCATCAGCAGTGGATTGCGGGTGCGCGATATATAGTTAGCGCTTCTAACTATATATGGAATTTCAATGGTTTTATGCGAGTAAAATAAGGTTTTGTAAATGCTAATTCCTAACTATATATGGCCTATAACCTATGGTTTTTTCATTGAATTTTCAAGGTTTTGTAAATGCAAATTCCTAACTATATATCCACTATAACCTATGGTTTTTTCTGTGAATATATATATATATATATATATATATATATATATATATATATATATATATATATATATATATATATATATATATATATATATATATATATATATATCCAACAAAAAGAGTTACCCCTACGGAAGAGCCCACGACAGGTAAGGGTTGCTCAAATCATATTTAATGAAGGCTGCAACGTGCGGGGTCAGGTATTCCACGCATATTTTTCTCAAAGTCCTAAAAGCCTGACGCGTTTCGTGAGAAAATCACTTCTTCAGAGGCTTAAGAACAAAAGTACAAGTTTCAGGGGCCTCAATTATAATTTAATCTCCTCGCCACAATGGGCGTAGCCGCTCCCCCGGCATTCTGGGATTTGTAGTAAATTTGTATAGCTTCAGTGAGCCGGCACACAAGCTTGTTACTGTATCACCAATTAATCCACAGTGGGTTGCTGGAGTCCATTCACAACACACGCTACACCTTTCTGCCTTCATCATCAGCGCCTGTCCCCATGTCGCACATGCCGGTTGGCATTGCGTCGGTCCGTTTTGCTCGTCAGGGCTCTTTCCACGGCTTGGTCAGCCGTACACATCCAACAAAAAGAGTTACCCCTACGGAAGAGCCCACGACAGGTAAGTGTTGCTCAAATCATAATTAATGAAAGCTGCAACGTGCCGGGTCAGGTATTCCATGCATATTTTTCTCAAAGTCTTAAAAGCCTGACGCGTTTCGTGAGAAAATCACTTCTTCAGAGGCTTAAGAACAAAAGTACAAGTTTCAGGTGCCTCAATTATAATCCAATCTCCTCGCCACAATGGGCGTAGCCGCTCCCCCGGCATTCTGGAATTTGTAGTTAATTTGTATAGCTTCAGTGAGCCGGCACACAAGCTTGTTACTGTATCACCAATTAATACACAGTGGGTTGCTGGAGTCCATTCACAACACACGCTACACCTTTCTGCCTTTATCATCAGTGCCTGTCCCCATGTCGCACATGCCGGTTGGAATTGCGTCGGTCCGTTTTGCTACGCAGGGCTCTTTCCACGGCTGGGTCAGCCGTACACATCCAACAAAAAGAGTTACCCCTACGGAAGAGCCCACGACAGGTAAGTGTTGCTCAAATCATATTTAATGAAGGCTGCAACGTGTGGGGTCAGATATTGCACGCATATTTTTCTCAGTCTTAAAAGCCTGACGCGTTTCGTGAGAAAATCACTTCTTCAGAGGCTTAAGAACAAAAGTACAAGTTTCAGGTGCCTCAATATAATCTAATCTCCTTGCCACAATGGGCGTAGTCGCTCCCCCGGCATTCTGGGATTTGTAGTTAATTTGTATAACTTCAGTGAGCCGGCACACAAGCTTGTTACTGTATCACCAATTATCCCACAGTGGGTTGCTGGAGTCCATTCACAACACACGCTACACCTTTCTGCCTTCATCATCAGCGCCTGTCCCCATGTCGCACATGCCGGTTGGCATTGCGTCGGTCCGTTTTGCTCGGCAGGGCTCTTTCCACGGCTGGGGCAGCTGTACACATCCAACGAAAAGAGTTACCCCTACGGAAGAGCCCACGACAGGTAAGTGTTGCTCAAATCATATTTAATGAAGGCTGCAACGTGCGGGGTCAGGTATTCAATGCATATTTTTCTCAAAGTCTTAAAAGCCTGACACGTTTCGTGAGAAAATCACTTCTTCAGAGGCTTAAGAACAAAAGTACAAGTTTCAGGTGCCTCAATTATAATCCAATCTCCTCGCCACAATGGGCGTAGCCGCTCCCCTGGCATTCTGGGATTTGTAGTTAATTTGTATAGCTTCAGTGAGCCGGCACACAAGCTTGTTACTGTATCACCAATTAATCCACAGTGGGTTGCTGGAGTCCATTCACAACGCACGCTACACCTTTCTGCCTTCATCATCAGCGCCTGTCCCCATGTCGCACATGCCGGTTGGCATTGCGTCGATCCGTTTTGCTCGGCAGGGCTCTTTCCACGGCTGGGTCAGCCGTACACATCCAACTAAAAGAGTTAGCCCAACTGAAGAGCCCACGACAGGTAAGTGTTGCTCAAATCATATTTAATGAAGGCTGCAACGTGAGGGGTCAGGTATTCCACGCATATTTTACTCAAAGTCTTAAAAGCCTGACGCATTTCGTGAGAAAATCACTTCTTCAGAGGCTTAAGAACAAAAGTACAAGTTTCAGGTGCCTCAATTATAATCCAATCTCCTCGCCACAAAGGGCGTAGCCGCTTCCCCGGCATTCTGGGATTTGTAGTTAATTTGTATAGCTTCAGTGAGCCGGCACACAAGCTTGTTACTGTATCACCAATTAATCCACGGTGGGTTGCTGGAGTCCATTCACAACACACGCTACACCTTTCTGCCTTCATCATCAGCGCCTGTCCCCATGTCGCACATGCCGGTTGGCATTGCGTCGGTCCGTTTTGCTCGTCAGGGCTCTTTCCACGGCTGGGTCAGCCGTACACATCCAACAAAAAGAGTTACCCCTACGGAAGAGCCCACGACAGGTAAGTGTTGCTCAAATCATATTTAATGAAGGCTGCAACGTGCCGGGTCAGGTATTCCATGCATATTTTTCTCAAAGTCTTAAAAGCCTGACGCGTTTCATGAGAAAATCACTTCTTCAGAGGCTTAAGAACAAAAGTACAAGTTTCAGGTGCCTCAATTATAATCCAATCTCCTCGCCACAATGGGTGTAGCCGCTCCCCCGGCATTCTGGGATTTGTAGTTAATTTGTATAGCTTCAGTGAGCCGGCACACAAGCTTGTTACTGTATCACCAATTAATGCACAGTGGGTTGCTGGAGTCTATTCACAACACACGCTACACCTTTCTGCCTTCATCATCAGCGCCTGTCCCCATGTCGCACATGCCTCCACAGACTACATCCTCCTCGGAACCTGAACTTTCACCTCGAGAACAACAACGACGCCAACTCCACTGCCCTGATCGACAACCTCGACAACCTCGGACTCAAACAGCTCGTTATGACACCCACCCATGCCGCTGGACACACACTGGAGCCCATCTTCTCCGCAAGTCCCCATGTCTCTATCAACCACAGCACCGAACCCCACTGGACTGACCACAGATGCGTCCACTTCACCTTCAGGAAACCCGCCACACACCACTGCACCCAACAGCTGCTACGTTGCTGCTGGGGTAAGGTCATCGTGGACCGACTAAGCACCACCCTCGCCCTGAGACCACCCGCCGACCCCACCGACCACGACACCGCTGCCATCAACCTCAAACAGTGGATCAACGACTGCGCTGACACCCTTGCCCCACTCAAGACCGCCGCAACCATTCACACCAACAAGAAAGCCACATGGTTCACCGAAGGCCTCCGAGCGCAACTGCCAGAAGCAAGAGAAGAAATGGCTCCATGACCGAACACCAGACAACTACACAGCCCACAAGAACGCCATCCGCAGACACCACTGACTTATCAGGACCGCCTTCTAGGACCGCCTAGCCAACAACGCACACAACACCAAAGAGCTCTTCAGCATTGTGAAAGAACTCTCCAACCCTAGCTCCAACACCAATGACATTCCACCATCACGAGACCTGTGCGACTCACTGGCCACCTTCTTTCACCGCAAGATCGTCAACATCCATGACAGCTTCAACCTCGACATCCCCACACCTACGGCCGAAACCACCACCCCTGCGACATCCACCCTTGCCAGTCGCCTGACCACCTGGTCCAACGTCAATGATGAAGACACCATCAAGACCATGAGCTCCATCCACTCCGGATCCCCAGCTGACCCATGCCCTCACCACATTTTCAACATAGCCAGCACAGCCATTGCACCCCATCTGCGGAAAACAATCAACATCTCCTTCGAGACAGCAACCTTCCCGGAGAGCTGGAAGCATGCCGAGATCAACGCCCTACTGAAGAAACCCAAGGCAGACCCCAAGGACCTCAAGAACTTCCGGCCCATCTCCCTGCTCCCTTTCCTGGCAAAAGTCAGGGAGAAGATTGTCAACAGACAGCTGACCCTCTACCTCGAAGACAACAACATCCTGGACCCATCCCAGTCCGGCTTCCGCAGCAACCACAACACCAAGACCTCCCTCATCGCCGGCACCGACGACATCAGGATCCTGATGGACAAAGGAGAAACAGCGGCCCTCATTCCTCTGGACCTATCAGCACCTGCACCCTAACAGCTCGCCTCCATGACGCCGGAATCCAAGAGAAAGCCCTGGCCTGGACCACATCCTTACTCTCCGGCAGAACCCAGAGCGTTCGTCTCCCACCCTTCCTCTCCAAGACCACCGAGATCTGCGGCGTCCCACAGGGATCTTCCCTCAGCCCGACGCTGTTTAATATCTACATGGCTCCACTCGCCCACGTCGCACGACAACATAACCTCAACATCATCTCTTATGCCGACGACACCCAGCTGATCATATCCCTCACTGAAGACCCCCACACCGCCAAAACCAACCTCCACAGAGGAATGAAGGCCATCGCCGAATGGATGAAGGACAGCAGGCTGAAGCTGAATTCAGACAAGATGGAGGTCCTCATCCTCGGACCCACCCCATCAGCCTGGGACGATTCCTGGTGGCCAACATCGCTAGGAACAGCCCCAGAACCCGCCGACCACTCACGCAACCTGGGGGTCATCCTAGACTCCGACCTCTCAATGACCAAGCAAGTCAACGCCTTCACCGCGTCCTGCTTCAACACCCTCCGAATGCTTCGCAGGATCTTCAAACGGATACTCCCAACACGAAAAAAATCATCACCCAGGTCCTCGTCACCAGCAGACTGGACTACGGGAACGCCCTCTACGCAGGAACAACAACCAAGCTTCTGAGACGGCTGCAACGCATCCAGAACGCCTCAGCACGACTGATCCTCCATGTCCCCCAACGCAGCCACATCATACCCCACCTGAGAGGCCTGCATTGGCTCTCCAACAACAAGAGAATCACCTTCAAACTCCTCATCCACGCACACAAAACCCTACACAACGCCGGACCAGTATACCTCAACGACCGACTCAGCTTCTACACCCCCACCTGCAGCCTCCGCTCTGCCAACCTCGCCCTCCCCAAAGTTCCTCGCATCCAGAAAACCACCACCGGCGACAGATCCTTCTCCTACCTTGCCGCCAAGACCTGGAACACCCTCCCTACCAACCTACTGACCTACGACAGACCCAGGACCTGCTGGCCTTCAGAAGACTTCTCAAGACCTGGCTCTTCAATCAGTAGCAGCCACCCCTCCCCCCCAGGGCCCTGAGACCCTCACGTGTATGCAGCGCGCTTTACAAATGGATTGATTGATTGATGAATGTAATCTAATTAAAACACCTAAAAGATTCCTCGGTATACCCTGTTCCTTTAAAATTCCCCACAGACTTGCACGTGGGACTAGGTCAAAAGCAGACCGTGGGTCAACAAAAGCTGCGTAAAGCTTTCCTCCTTTGACTACCACTTCCTTCCAGTAAATACAAAAAATTCGGAAAGCTTGATCCAAGGTCCCTTTTTTTGCTCGAAAGCCCACTTGGAAGTCACTCAAAATAGGTGACTAAAGGATCCAATCCGTCCCAGAATTTGCTTACAGAAAATCTTCTGGAGGGAATTGATAAGGCTGATGGGCCTATAGCTGGCTGGCTTCGTTCTGTCCCCCTTTTTGTAGATGGGGACGACCTCTGCAATTTTCCAAGAGGGAGGAATTGGAGTACTGGCTAAAATGTAGTTAGTCAAAAGATTTATATAAGATACCCAGAGTATTATATCCTCTTTATATAAGTCATCGGGGATTCTGTTGGGTCCGGGGATGCGGGCTGGAACGCAAGATCGAATTGCTGCTTGCATTTCTTCTATGGAAAAAAAGAGATCTCCACCCTCATCGCCAGACACCTCCCCGCATCCCTGAGATACTTCCTCAGCTATTGTATTCCTGGACTTATAAAGGGAGCCAAAATGCGCTACCCACTCCTCAGGCTGGACTGTGAATTCTAGGGGTCTTCCTTTCCCTAATAGGTAATAGGCTGGGCAGTCACCATGTGTCCCTTGGTAGACACCACTAGAAAAGGTTCTGCATCAAATGTAGCTTCAGATTTTATTTTCCCCATCTGGCATGCAAGACCACAATCTCTTCTTTTGAAGACGAGGTTCTTCATATGTTCTCTTTTGTCAGCATACGCTTTAATCTTTAGTGTATGCACCAAGTTCTTCTCACAGGTTGCACTCTCATCTTTCTCTCTCTGATTGGTCCACTGAGACTTCTTGGTTTTCATTGCTATCCTGAACAGCAATGCCCAAAACGTTAACCTGTGGTTGAGTGAGGTGTTGAATGATAAGCTCTTAAGGTAGAATTTAACACAGTTTTTAAATCAAGCTTTTCAAGAGTAGCACATTGCACTGCTTTCTTTAGCATACCCATAAAGCGCTCAACAAGTCCTTTGGCCTGAGGCCACAGAGGTGTGCTCCTCTAATGCCTGATATTCAGGTGCTCTAAGAATTCTTTGAACTCACCACTGTTAAATCGTGGGCCATTGTCAGATTTCAATATGACAGGAACACCTCTTGTCACAAAGATGCCATCTAGTCTCTCAATTACTAAGTCTCGAGTAATAGATGAAAGATCTTCAATTAAAGGAAATCATGAGTATTCTTCCTCAATCAACAGCAGTCCATTTCAGTAATGTTAGAACCGGCTGTCTCTAGTTGGCAGAGGTGTACACTCCTGACAAATAGGGACACACCTTTTCTAGTCAGGGCAAGGGAATCACACCCTTCGATAACCCCTGCTCACCCCCTTGGTAGCTTGGCAGAGCAGACAGGCTTATCTCAAAGTGTGTTAAGCATTTATGACCACATACAGTAATAGAGTGAATACACTACAAATGGACACGACACGGTAGTATTATAAGAATAAGTATTTTTATATAAGGCTTAGCACAAGACCAAATAACGACACAAATGTACACAATCTTAATAAATACTCTGGGAAGGGAAAAAGGATAGTTCAAAGGTAGTTTCTTCTTTAGCACAAAGTCTTTAGTATCAAAGCAAATCTTCTTCTTGGAAACACAGTTCTTAGCAACAGGGTAACCCACACGGGGGCTACACGACGTCGAGGCAAAGTTAATCCAAAGGTTCGGCGTCGACCGCGAGGAGCGCTACGTCGAGCCCGGAGACACACGGACTCCCAACAACACAGTACCTTGGAAAAGGAAGCACACGATGATCAGCGGTGTCGAGCAATCCGGCATCGCGTCTTCGGTGTCGATCAGGCCTCAGCAGACGTCGTCGTCGATGATGCGGTTGCAAAGAGTGAGCAGCGCTCACGGCGTCAAGAGGGCACGAGGGCGATGCGATCAGCAGCGGTGCAGACACGAGGTCCCTTGGAGCTGGAGCCAAACTCACTACTCACTGGCGTTGAGATTTTCTTAGCAAGCGTGAGAGTACACACACAGTTCCTCTCTCCTGGTTCATTGGCAAAAATAAAGAAGCACTGCAGGATTCCCCCCAGCAAACAGCACACTGGCAGAAAGGGTAGGCAAGTCCTTGGATCAGCAGGCCTCTTGTCCTTGGTTACAGGGTTCCTTGTCAGAAGTGATCTAAATTCTTGGTTCAGGGGTCCTTCTCTTATACCCCTTTTCGGCTTTGATCCCTTTGTCCATGCAGGGGATTTTCCCAACATCCTGGGTCTGTCATGGGTGGAGCCAGGCAGTAGCACCTGGCCTATTCACTGAGCAGGGCTGGGTCCTCAGACGCCCAGCAGGAGGTGGAGCCAGCATTGACACTGGCAGGAGCAGAGCTATCGGCCTCCTGGCAGGAGGTGGGGCTAGGATCGTCCATGGCAGGCACAGAGCCATCAGCCGCTTGGCAGGAGGTGGAGCCAGCATTGTATCAGGCAGGGCAGGCTATCAGCAACTACTCTCCCCCTACTCTCAGCGCAAATGTCCCACTCATCCCACACTGACTCATCCAGACCTGTGGAGCCACCCAGCTCCTGTCACACACACGCAAGACCAGCAGAAACCAGATATGGTTAGACAAGAAAATAGACACTTTCTAAAAGTGCTATTTTCAAACCCAGAGTCCAAAAACCATCCACACCAACGGATGCGTAATTAAACCCCGAGTTCAGGGATACCAAACTCGACATTGCACCATGCTCCCCGAGCCAGCTAGGATCATAGCATTAATAATCCCGGCGGCCCATTCTACCCAACGGAGAGCAGGCGACCTCGCAATAGTGAGGAACGAAGATGGCGGTAATTTACTATTAGGACATGCCAACTTGGTCAGGCGTGTCCTACCTTATACTTACAATGCACCCTGCCCGCGGGCCTACCATAGGGGTGACTAACATGAAGTCAAGGGAAGGTTTGAGGGGCTGGCAAGTAGGTATACGTGCGCAGCCTGTGTGACAGCACTAGGCTGCACGGGGGTCTTGCAATGGCTGACTCATAGACATTCTTTTACGAGGCCGCTCCTGTGGGTGGCACAACACGTGCTGCAAGCCCACGAGCCGCATTTGTATTTACAAGCCCCGGCACTCCTGGTGCACTAGACTAGGGACTGACAGTAAACCAAATAAGCCAAACATGGATACAATCGATACATCAATTTAACATAGGGAGCACTTGCGCTGTGGCACTGATCAGCAGTGGCACAGCGCCCAAAGCATATACCAGCAAAACATCGTAAAACAGTGGAGGCAAACAGAAAAAATGGAGGAGAGACTCAAGCCAATGATGTCAGGTCTAACACGTGTCCCCTCCAGCTGAAATGTGGGGAGAACTACCCTTGACCTAGGGAGTCCTCTTCACTAAGGCGGAAAAATCTGGACAGACCATCAGCATTGGCGTGATCTGTACCAGGGCGGTGTTCCACCGTAAAGTCCATCCCCTGTAGGGAAATGGACCACCTCAACAGTTTCGGATTCTCACCCCTCATCTGCATCAACCATCTGAGGGGCCTGTGGTCTGTCTGAACCCGGAAGTGAGTCCCAAACAGGTAGGGTCTCAACTTCTTCTGCGCCCAGACCACAGCAAATGCTTCTCTCTCTATCGCACTCCACCTCGTTTCCCTGGGAAGTAACCTCCTACTGATGAAGGCTACAGGCAAGTCTCGGCCCTCTTCATTCACCTGAGCTAGAACAGCCCCCATGCCATGCTCTGAAGCGTCCGTCTGGACAATAAATTCTTTCGAGAAGTCGGGTGCCTGGAGTATAGGTGCTGTGCACATTGCAGTTTTCAGGGTGTCGAAGGCCGTTTGACAGGCATCAGTCCAGATCACGTTTCGTGGCTGCTTCCTGGAAGTCAGCGAAGTCAAGGGGTGCACAATGTTGCCGTAATCCTTGACAAACCTCCTGTAATAACCCGTGAGTCCTAAGAAGGCTCTCACCTGAGTTTGGGTTTTGGGCGGTGCCCAAGCCAGGATGGTATCAATCTTGGGTTGCAGGGGGGCAACCTTGCCGCTCCCTATTTGGTGCCCCAAGTACACCACCTGCCCAATCTGGCACTTACTGGCTTTGATTGTGAGGCCTGCTCCGCGCAGGGCCAACAACACTTCCTGGAGGTGGCGCAAGTGTTCCTCCCAGCTGGCGCTGAACACTGCGATGTCGTCCAGGTAGGCGGCACTGAAATCCTCCAGTCCGGCCAAGACCTGGTTGACCAACCTCTGGAAGGTGGCAGGGGCATTCTTCATCCCAAAGGGCATCACCCGGAACTGGTATAGCCCATCTGGTGTGGAGAATGCGGACCTCTCCTTTGCCCCATCAGTCAAGGCGATCTGCCAGTACCCAGACGTTAGATCAAACGTACTAAGGTACCGGGCAGCCCCCAACCGATCGATGAGCTCATCAGCTCTGGGGATGGGGTGCGCGTCAGTCTTCGTGACCGAATTGAGTCCTCGGTAATCCACGCAGAACCGGAGTTCTGGTGAAGCACCAGGCGCTGCAGCCTTCGGGACCAAGACCACTGGGCTGGCCCAAGGACTGCTAGAGGACTCAACCACCCCTAACGCAAACATTTTGGAGACCTCCTCCTTAATGTATGCTCTAACCTTGTCAGTCACCCTGTAAGCCTTGTGCTTTACAGGAGGGCTGTCTGCGGTGTCAACGTCATGGACACACCAATGAGTGACACCCGGAACCAAGGAAAACAGATTCGGGAATTGTCCCAACAGGTGGCGACAATCTTGTTTCTGCTCAAGGGCCAGTGTGTCAGAGAGGACCACACCATCCACTTACCCGTCTTGCTCTTTAGCACACAGGAGGTCAGGAAGAGGCTCACTCTCCTCCTCCATTCCAGCATCTGTAGCTAGGAGCATGCCCACTTCGGACCTTTCTAAGTGGGGCTTCAAACGGTTGACATGCAGGACCCGCAAGGGGTTCCTGGGAGATTTCAAGTCCACCAAGTAGGTGACATCGCTCTTCTTCTCCACAACCTTAAACGGTCCAGTCCACCTGTCCTTGAGCGCACAAGGTTCCACAGGGGACATGACCCACACTTCTTGACCAGGCTGAAGCTCTACCAGAGTGGCATTCCGGTTGTACCAACGCTTCATCTCCTCCTGGCTGGCCTCCAGATTTGCCTGAGCAAGATCTCTGAAGCGCCGAGTCTGGTTCCGAAAGGCCAGCATGTAGCTGTATACATCCTGGGGAGGTTTCCTGGGAGATTGCTCCCAGCCTTCCTTGACCAGACTCAAAGGCCCTCTTACCGGGTGACCGTACAGGAGCTCAAAGGGGCTGAACCCTAGAGACTTCTGCGGCACCTCTCGGTAAGCAAACAACAGGCATGGCAAGAGGACGTCCCATTTCCGCCTCATTGGTTCTTCAAGACCCATGATCATGCCTTTCAGGGTCCGGTTGAATCTCTCAACCAGCCCATTTCCTTGAGGGTGGTAAGGAGTGGTGAACTTGTAGGTTACCCCACACTCCTTCCACAGAGACTTCATATAGTTCGAAATGAAGTTGGTGCCTCGGTCTGACACCACCTCTCTGGGGAACCCCATCCGGGAGAAAACACCCATCAGTGCCCGTCCCACCACGGGGGCCGTCACTGTTCGGAGAGGGATGGTTTCCGGGTACCGTGTGGCATGGTCCACCAAGACCAGGATAAACCTGTTGCCCAGGGCTGTCTTGGGGTCCAGGGGCCCAACAATGTCAATACCCACCCGGTCAAAGGGGGTACTGACCACTGGAAAAGGTTGGAGGGGAGCCTTCTGCTTCCTTCCACTTCTCCCACTTGCCTGGCAAGTGTGACAAGTCTTACAATGGACGTCTACATCCCTGCGCATCTTCGGCCAATAAAATGGGTGACAAGCCTGTCATAGGTCTTGTCCTGCCCCAGATGTCCAGCTAATGGTACGTCATGAGCCAAACCCAGTAGGAAGGCTCTGAAGCGCTGGGTATCACCAGCACACGGGCTGACCCAGGTTCAGCAGCCTTAGGCTCGCTATACAGGAGGTCGTTCTCCCAGTACACAAAATGTGACCCTGACTGATCACCTGAGGATTGGGCTGAGGCCTGCTGCCTCATACCCACAAGAGAAGGGCACACCTTCTGTTCGGCACAGAATTCCTCCCTGGAGGGACCACCATCCTGCTGCCAATGGGTCAGCTCGGGCAGGTCTCCCAGTTCGGCAATTTGTTCCCCTGTGGGCTCCAAGGCATCCCCCTCAGGGTCTACCTCCTCCTGGACCACTGGAACTATGGGGGACAGTTTCCCGCACCCTCTGCCTCTTCTCTTCACAGCTGGGTCCTGGGCCATACTTTCAGGCTCCGGGACCCCATCAACACCCTTACTCGCTGTCATCGATCGAGTGGTTGCACACACCCACTCTGGCACGCCCAACATTCTCAAATGTGTCTCCCTCTCCACCTTAGCCCAAGGGGAGTCTTCCAAATCATTGCCCAGGAGACAATCGACAGGCATGGCGGGCCTCACAGCAACTTGAAGAGTACCTGAAACTCCCCCCCATTCAAAGGAAACCTGAGCTACTTCACACTCTTTCTGGGAGTTGTTGGCAGCTATCACAGGGTAGAATGCGTGGGGAACCACCTGCTCTCTGGACACCAAGTGACACTTGACAGCTGTCACACTCGCTCCGGTGTCTCTGAGGGCCTCCACTCTATGGCCATCAATGGTCACCCACTGCCTATATTTACTAATGTTACTAGGCAGAGGGGGTGGAGGGACCATTTGCATGTCTCCTAGCGAGACCAGGGACATTTCTGCGGGACCCCTCCCACCATGGACAACCATCTCCTCCCCTCCCAGGGCTACACTCGCCAACTGACGGGGGGTGCACGCGGCGGTGCATTCGAACCTTTTTTGGGACACTGGGGGTCATAAAACCGGTGTCCCACCTGCCCACAACCGTAGCAGGTTAGGGGGCCCCTATGAACAGGTTTACCCGTCGGGGCCCCTGTCTTCTTCTCAGGGGGAGGCTGGGAACCTTTCCCTTGGTTCCCTTGGGGATTACTTTGGGGCCCTTTCTGAGACTCCTTCTGTTTACCCTTGTCCCCCCCACTCTTCTGCTGGGGACCCTGCCCACCTTTGGCTGAGTCTCCCACTGGACCCTTGTGGATACTGGTACTGACCCAGCGGTCTGCCTCCTCAGCAAGTTTTCTAGGGTTAGATATCTTGCTATCAATAAGGTGCTGGCGCAGCTCTGGAAAACAGTTATTAGACAAATGCTCCCAAGCAAACAAATCATAAAGAGCTTCATAACTTTCCACTTTGCTGCCCTTTACCCAACCATCCATGGCTCTGCAAAAATAAGACACATATTCAACCCACGTCGTACCAGGCAACTTCTTACATTCTCTAAAAGCTTGTCTGTACTTCTCGGGGGTTAGGCCATACCACAACATTAAAGCATCTTTCATATGAGCATACAACATCCTATCCGCAACAGGCATGTCTAACAGGGTATCTCTCCCTTCATTCACAAAGCGACCCCACAACCCCGCTCCTCAATTCTTCTCAGGGACCTGGTGGGCCAACAATGCTAACTCATATGCTTTAAACCACTGACCAATATCTTCGTTCCTATGATAATCTTTTATCACATCTTTGGGAAAGTAAAACTTACTTTCTGCAGGCCCAGATGGAATGCTGCCACCAGAGGGATTCAATTCTAATTTCTTAGCTTGGATGTCCAACTCCCTCAACTTGGTATCACGCTCCAAAGCTAACTTCTCTCTTTCAAAATCTAACCTTTTGGTCTCCAAATCAGCTTCTCTTCTACCTCTTGCATTTTCTAACTCCAACTGCCCATTTATCTTTAGCCTTGCCATTTCCATGTTGTATGCACGCTCCTTCGCCCTTTCTTCTCGTTCTTCAGGGGAAAGCCCTTTGGAGGAAACACTGCTTCTGGGAGAGGACTCAGGCCCATTCGCTGGCGCCTCCTCATCCCCTTCCACTGGCGGTACCACCACCGGATCAGTGGGATCTCTGGCCTCCAACCAGGCCTGCAATGCTTTGAGATATTCCTCTTTTCGTGAGATGCCTTTGGTAGGCACTTTCAACTGCTTGCAAAAGGACTTCAGCTCCTTCAAGCCGTAGTCGTTTATCTTCGCTCTGTCGAATTCCTCCACAACAACAACAGGGGTAGTGACTCCGGTGTCACTCATGGTCAAAACTGGCAGTGTTCAAAAAAATCAAGCTTCAGAAAAGCGGAGAACCAAAAATAGGATCCTTCCCAATTAGATTGTGACTGCGTTATGGTCTGCTTTCACTATGTAGCGCACACTAATCACTGTACATGGGTCATAAATGCAAGGTCCAAATCCTCACCGCTGCATCCAATGTTAGAACCGGCTGTCTCTAGTTGGCAGAGGTGTACACTCCTGACAAATAGGGACACACCTTTTCTAGTCAGGGCAAGGGGATCACACCCTTCGATAACCCCTGCTCACCCCCTTGGTAGCTTGGCAGAGCAGACAGGCTTATCTCAGAGGCTGTGTGTGAAGCATTTATGACCACATACAGTAATAGAGTGAATACACTACAAATGGACACGACACAGTAGTATTATAAAAATAAGTATTTTTATATAAGGCTTAGCACAAGACCAAATAACGACACAAATGTACATAATCTTAATAAATACTCTGGGAAGGGAAAAGGGATAGTTCAAAGGTAGTTTCTTCTTTAGCACAAAGTCTTTAGTATCAAAGCAAATCTTCTTCTTGGAAACACAGTTCTTAGCAACAGGGTAACCCACACGGGGGCTACACGACGTCGAGGCAAAGTTAATCCAAAGGTTCGGCGTCGACCGCGAGGAGCGCTACGTCGAGCCCGGAGTCACACGGACTCCCAACAACACAGTACCTTGGAAAAGGAAGCACACGATGATCAGAGGCGTCGAGCAATCCGGCGTCGCGTCTTCGGTGTCGATCAGGCCTCAGCAGGCGTCGTCGTCGATGATACGGTTGCAAAGAGTGAGCAGCACTCACGGCGTCGAGAGGGCACGAGGGCGATGCGATCAGCAGCGGTGCAGACACGAGGTCCCTTGGAGCTGGAGCCGAACTCACTACTCACTGGCGTTGCTGCTGGCGTCGATCGGGCCCGGCGGCCGGCGTCGAGGAAGCGGGACACTTGAGCCGTCACTCACGGTGTCGAGCTGGATTCGGCGACGTCCGTCGGCGTCGAGATTGCTAGCTCTTTCAGAGGGGCTGGATTCACAGGTTCCAGCAAATAGCACTTTAAGCAGATGAAGTCCTTTAGCCCTGTGACTTCAGCAGGAGACTGGCACTCTTCCAGTCCTTGGAGATTTTCTTAGCAAGCGTGAGAGTACACACACAGTTCCTCTCTCCTGGTTCCTTGGCAAAAATAAAGAAGCACTGCAGGATTCCCCCCAGCAAACAGCACACTGGCAGAAGGGGTAGGCAGGTCCTTAGATCAGCAGGCCTCTTGTCCTTAGTTACAGGGTTCCTTGTCAGAAGTGATCTAAATTCTTGGTTCAGGGGTCCTTCTCTTATACCCCTTTTCGGCTTTGATCCCTTTGTCCATGCAGGGGATTTTCCCAACATCCTGGGTCTGTCGTGGGTGGAGCCAGGCAGTAGCACCTGGCCTATTCACTGAGCAGGGCTGGGTCCTCAGACGCCCAGCAGGAGGTGGAGCCAGCATTGACACTGGCAGGAGCAGAGCTATCAGCCTCCTGGCAGGAGGTGGGGCTAGGATCGTCCATGGCAGGCACAGAGCCATCAGCCGCTTGGCAGGAGGTGGAGCCAGCATTGTATCAGGCAGGGCAGGCTATCAGCAACTACTCTCCCCCTACTCTCAGCGCAAATGTCCCACTCATCCCACACTGACTCATCCAGACCTGTGGAGCCACCGAGCTCCTGTCACACACACGCAAGACCAGCAGAAACCAGATATGGTTAGACAAGAAAATAGACACTTTCTAAAAGTGCTATTTTCAAACCCAGAGTCCAAAAACCATCCACACCAACGGATGCGTAATTAAACCCCGAGTTCAGGGATACCAAACTCGACATTGCACCATGCTCCCCGAGCCAGCTAGGATCATAGCATTAATAATCCCGGCGGCCCATTCTACCCAACGGAGAGCAGGCGACCTCGCAATAGTGAGGAACGAAGATGGCGGTAATTCACTATTAGGACATGCCAACTTGGTCAGGCGTGTCCTACCTTATACTTACAATGCACCCTGCCGGCGGGCCTACCATAGGGGTGACTAACATGAAGTCAAGGGAAGGTTTGAGGGGCTGGCAAGTAGGTATACGTGCGCAGCCTGCGTGACAGCACTAGGCTGCACGGTGGTCTTGCAATGGCTGACCCGTAGACATTCTTTTACGAGGCCGCTCCTGTGGGTGGTACAACACGTGCTGCAAGCCCACGAGCGGCATTTGTATTTACAAGCCCCGGCACTCCTGGTGCACTAGACTAGGGACTGACAGTAAACCAAATAAGCCAGACATGGATACAATCGATACATCAATTTAACATAGGGAGCACTTGCGCTGTGGCACTGATCAGCAGTGGCACAGCGCCCAAAGCATATACCAGCAAAACATCGTAAAACATTGGAGGCAAACAGAAAAATGGAGGAGAGACTCAAGCCAATGATGTCAGGTCTAACAAGTAACATTCTCAAAAGTTTGTTTAATTTTCTTAAAACTTTTCTCACATTCATGTGACCAATAAAATTAAACATTCTTTTTCTTCAACTCTCTCAGTGGAGCACTTCCAGTGGCAAAGTCTTGTATATATCCGAAGCAGTAGCTGGCTATGAAAAAAAAACTAACCACCATAGAAACATCTTATGGGGATCAACATTTGACAGTGCGTGTACTTTAGCAGGATCGGGTGTCATATTCCCATCATAAAAGATGTGGCCAAAGAATTTTAAATTTGTCTTTAATTCACATTTATCTGCATTCAAAGTCACACCTGCATCTGCAAGTAAGCAACAAACGTGTGTGAGAGCCTTATCGTGCTCTTTTTGTGTAGCTCCAAAAACCAACACGTCATTGTTACAATTGAAATGACAGGCTGTATGATACGTCAAATGATGTCTTGATAAAGTTCTGCAGCTGATGACACTCCAAAACGTAGTCTTTTGTATTGACACAGACCAACATGTGTAGAAAAGGTTGTAATGTACCTGCAATTTTCTACGAGTTCCAACTGATGATAACCTTTATTCAAATCAAGGCGAGAGAATACCTTTGCACCATTTAAATGCATTTTCAAGACAGCAATTTGTGGACCTGGATGCCGTTCTTGTGCAATTACCTTGTGTTCCTGATGCATTTCAACACTAATGCATACTGCTCTTTCACTGTCCTTTTTGGGCACTACCAGTATGGGAGAAACCCATGGCTTGGGACCAGTAGATCGCTCAATGATATAATGCTCAAGTAACAATTCAAGCCCTTTTTCAGCAGCGTCTTCTAAGTTAAAAGCAATTTTTCTATGTCTTTCAGAAACATGACAGCCGTCCTTATTAATATGCAGCCTTACTTTCAAAATCTTAAGCTTTCCTAAACCATGAAATAATGAAGTAAATTGACTTGCTATTTCTTGGTGAGCTTTCATGTTGTAGTTTATGGAAATCAATCCCATATCAGCAGCTGTGCAGAAACTGAGTAGACATGCACTTGATGCTGTACATTGAAGCATATGAATGGGTGCTTGTACCTTCGTGTTCTTGTGTTTCATCATTGCTACAAATGAACCTTGACTTTTTAAGGACGTTGAGGCAGCCCATGTATACACCTTGGTTTTAAAATGCGTAAGTTTCGATAATAGAGACAATTAACTATATTCCTCCTCAAGCATAATGTTTATCGAAGTACCACTGTCCATGATGAAAGGTATCTAACTTAGAGAGGGTGCCTGTGGGGGCAAGATGGCGGACTGCAAGTCCGAGTGAGGAGACGCTGGTTCAAGCTCTCGTGTGGCTCACCGCGGCATGTCGATTTTCTTTCACTAAATCAGCGGATTAACTAAGCAATTTCTGGGAGATTACAATTCCCGGTTTCCCGGTACCTGGCTGACTGACTCTTTACATCTGTAGCTGGAAGAGCGCTTGGAGTGCTGGGGAAGTGTTGGAAAAAGCTACGGGGACGGCGACGGCAAAAGCGCATATACAACCGCCGGGCTCGGCTATGTGCTTTGACTTGTGGAGAAGCTATACACGAACTCTCCGCTCGGCGTGGTTACGCCCGATTTCTTCCTCTTCACCGTCCTCACCGTCTGCCAGAAACACGCCAGGAGCTGGGACGAAATCTTCAGCAACGCGCCGACACCAAACGCTAAAGGAGCGCCTACGACAACAAAAGGAACAACACGGACAACACGGAAACATTGTATCAGTTCCCCCAGCTTCAATGGCACCAAAGAATCCGACGGGATTATCACGGCAGCAGAAGCCAAAAATAAGAGCTGACACCGCAGCAGCCCAGGATACAACTCAGTCTGCTGCTTTGATAGACGATAATACACAGGCTTCTATTAATGTGAGTAAGGAGAATGCAAATCCACGTCAATTTATGATAGAACTTTTCTCTGCTGCTTTCCCTGAGTTAAATCAATGGAAGTGGGAGATTGAAATTCAAAGGGCGCATAGATTACCGTTCCAGGCAAGACAAGATTCAGCCTCAGCCTCTAAACCACGAGCTATCCTGATTTCATTGAATAATTTCCTTGCCAGAAAAGCTCTTTATGACCTAGCAAGACCTAATAAAAAGCGCAAGGTTCGAGATATTGAGTTCTTTGTACGACCGGACTATTGTCATACTACTGTGCAATTAAGATGGCAACTAATACAGCTAATTACCTTATTCCAGGCAAAAGGAGCCCAAGCATTTCTTTTAAACCCGGCCAAACTTAAAGTGATACATAAAGAACGCTCTGTTTTCTTTACCTCTAAGGTAGCAGCCAAAGAATTTCTGATGTCTATCTGAGAGGATTACGAACTATGAAGTATGAACTACGAGCAATGAATCATGAACAAATATTGCTAACAACTTAAATCTGCTTTCTTCTCTTTCACCCAGCTAGGAGGGTAGTAAGAAATCAATGTAGTTTACGTTAATATGTTAATAAGGGAGAAAGCAGGCATACTAAAAGTCAGTAATTGATATAGCAAATGAAGGATAAAACTTGCTCTGATATTCTTAGACATGATTGACTGATCAGTGGCTCTAAATGATTATGAAGAGAGTATAATAATCATGAGACGAACCACACGATGAGAACCACCTAGCGCTCATCACATCATCAATACGAGGGACTATTATGTCCCTCTGCCCTGACAGCACTGAGGGGTGGGGAGGGTGGGGGGGCTCAGGGGGAGCCCAGAGGGGGGTGTGGGGAGGGCGGGGGATAAAAATGAAGTTGCAAGTAAAAACAGATTGTCTATTATTTTGCTACGAGTAGCTATTCTGTTATGTTTTGATAAGTTTTTTATCAGGGAGAAAAATCTGAAATCTCATTTGATCGCATACACATATTCTTTGCTTAAGTTGGTGCCTCATATGCGAAGTAAATGCTGTTATAAATATTGTTATAAATGGGAAAGCTACGTGTGTGTTCTTGGAACATATGTGGTTTGAATAATAAAAAGAAGAGGGGAATAGCGGCACAAATTTTACAGTCTATGAAAAGTGATATACTGTGTATTCAGGAATCACATATAGTGTGGAAGGATAGACATCTATATAAAGATCTAGGTATGCAGCTAGCTGTATGTACATCCCAAGGCTCAACAACAAAAGGTGTTGCTATTCTATTCAGGAAAGGCATAGGTATACTAATTCGACACAAAGCAGATAAATATGGTAGATGGGCAATATCAGAGTTTAAAATTAATAGTGTATTATGGACTATATGTGCTGTATATGCTCCAAATGTGGATGATCCAGCTATCCTGGACTTCTTAAACCTGGAACTAGCCAACTGGTCTTCATCATTAATACTCTGTGGTGACTTTAATCTCCATCTAGATTCTAATAAGGATATTTGCGATGTATCTTGCTATCAGGGAGTCAAAAAGAAGTCATTTTTGTCTTTACGGTCATTGGCTCTAGACCATGGTTTAGTCGATGTAGTCTATGAAAAAAAACCTTATCTCCCGTGTTTACATTCTTCTCCCATCCACATAAAAAGTCTGTACGTTTGGATTACTTTCTCCTTAAAAAATCATTTATCTATGACACAAATTTTGAGTTATTTCCACGCATAATTTCTGACCATAATCCAATACTGATCTAAATCAAAACTGATAAATCAATTACTCAACCGAGGCCCTGGACTTTTGACCGTAAACTATTATTTGATCCAGAATACTTAGATATATTGGCTATGTGGATGAAAGAATTTTTTGATATTAATAGAGGAACCGCTTCTACTCAAATTGTTTGGGATACGTTCAAATCAGGGATAAGGGGAGAGACTCTCTCTTATACTATTAAAAAACAGGAAATTATGCCTGAAAAGAACGATAAGGCCTTTGAGAAAGTGTTATTTTGGGAAAAGGAATTAATAACAGCAATAATACGTCAACAACCAATATCGGATGTAGAATCAAGTTTAGCGATCAGCAAAGCTATCTGTTATGAATTCTTTGCAGATAAATCAGCACAACTGATGGCAAGCCATAAAACCCAGATATACGAGATAGGTGAAAATACAGGAAAAATCTTAGCAAAAATAATTAGACAAAAAGAAGCCTATAATGCCATTAATATAATTCAAGATGAAACAGGTCAAATGCATAATAAACAAGAGGAAATTCTGGAAGTTTTCCGTAAGTTTTATCTCAAACTCTATACACAAGAGGATGACCATTATTCATCTGATATATGTTTGAACTTTGCCATGGGAAATCTTCTGCCATCCCTTTCTTATGACCAAAAGCTAGCGCTGGATGCCGCGATTACATGGGAAGAAATTGAAAATGCACTAAACTCACTAGCAACAGGTAAAGCAACTGGTCCGGACCTTATCCCACTAGAATTCTATAAGTCTTTTAGAAGTTACATAAAAGGTGATATGCTTGCTATTTTTCTAGAGGCACAAAAAGGTATACCACCAGAATCTTAGGCTACATCAGTAATTATGACGTTCTTAAAAAAAGATAAAGATCCAGTTAACCCAGCCTCTTATAGGCCAATATCTTTAATTAATGGCGACAGTAAAATATATTCGAAAATACTTGCCACAAGACTATCAAAGATTATATCATCAATTGTTTCTCGCTGGCAACATGGATTCATTCCTAATAGAGATACGGCTGTCCATATACGTAGAATTATAGCTATGATGGATTGGGCAGAAGCCTCTAATACACCTATAGGGATTATTCTGCTAGATGCTGAAAAAGCATTTGACAGAGTGGCATGGCCCTATCTCTGGGACTTGTTATCCATGAAAGGTTTCGGACCAGGTATAATAAACGCATTTAAAGCATTATATAAAAACCCAGTATCAGCAATAAAAATAGGTTCTAATAAGTCTGCATCATTTCCTATTCAACGAGGAACACGCCAGGGATGTCCATCCTCTCCTCTTTTTTTTGCCATATACATAGATATCTTTCTTAATCAGTCAAATAGGGACGAGAATATAGTTCCGCTACAGCTAGGAGGTACGACATATAGAGCCCTTGCCTATGCAGATGATCTGGTAGTGGTTACCAAAGATATTGAAAGAACTTTTTTGAGGATTGAAGAACTAGCGGGTATATTTGGATCCTTTTCTGGATATAAATTAAATTTGTCTAAAACGCAAATTCTGTTTATAGGATCAAATCCACCGCCAATTAGAAATATAGTTTCTGAGGCAGTTTATCTAGGAATCAGATTAACTACACCTATTACAAAAATGCCCAGTATAAATTACACCCAGATTCTCAAAAAGGCTAATTCAACTCTGGAAAGAATAAATCACTTACATCTGTCTCTCCATGGTAGAAACAATGTCTTAAAGATGCTCATACTGCCGAAATTTGTTTATTTATTTAGAACAATCCCTCTGGAATTTCCCTTAAGTTTTTTTCAAGAAATTGAAAGAAGCGCAGTAAGATTTTTGTGGGGCTATAGAGGTATTAGGAGAGCATATAAGAAGTTGATTACACCGAAAGATAGAGGGGGCTGGGCTGCACCACACTTTCTATTCTACTATTTAGCAGCTGTACTTCAATACATGTTTCCTTTGATTATCGGTTATAAAATCCCCACTTCTTGGGCACAATATCCAAATATTTATGAAGCTGTATTGGGCACCGAAGTGTATCACCATCTGTTAAAAATTATAGAGCCAAGCTACTATAAAAAAACAAAATTTAAGATATTAGCAGCAGCATACAAAGCTTGGCGAATTATCAAAAAAGTGGTTGGAATTAGAAAAGTCACAAGATACACTCCATTAAATTCAATTCATTGTTTCCCATTTATATTTAGAGACCAGGTGATGAAAAAATGGAATACTAAGGGGATCTTTTTTCTCTCTGACTTATATGCAAATAATTATGAAACATTATTTTCTTTTGGTGAACTTCAAAATAATTTCAAAATTTCTTCTCATGATTATTTTAAATATTTACAGATCCATAGCTTTCTACATTCACCCTCCAACATAGTAAGGCAGGATTTAATGCCAAATTTGCTTATAGATAGTTTAAATAATAAAAGAAGAATAGGGTATTATTATAATATTCTAATGACTTACCTTCCGGATGACCTTAACAATTTGTGTGACAAATGGGAAGAGAAATTAGGTACAAGGGATCTATTTTTAAAAGAGTCAATTAAAATGGCTACCTCTATCCTATTTTCTGGGCGTAATCGTACTGAACATTATATGATTTTGTGTGACCTTTATTATACACCTGCAAAAGTCTTGAAATGGGGGTCTATTGCTGGGATCAACTGTAATCGGTGTAATCTAAGAGGGGCTGACATATTACATATGTTTTATTCTTGTGTAAAGTTTGCTAGGTTAATTTCTGATATTCATAAATTTATTGAAAACATTTTTTGTAAAACTATTGCTATATCACCTGAACTAATATTATTTGGTGTTTCCAAAGACTCAATAGACATAGAACAAACCAACTTATTATTTATTATGATGGCTGAATTACGTGCATGTATATCACAGGATTGGATTAGCCCAGAACCGCCATCGTTTTCTATATGGAGGGGTCGTCTGTTAGCTAGATATAAACTTGAATCAGCAATATATGCTACTAAGGGAAAAAGAAGGAAACTACTTGGCATAAAAATTTGGACACCAATTCAAAAATGGACTGATGGAGTAACGACTTAATGACCCTTTCTTTTCCATTTTGTTATTATATTCTTTACTCTGTACTTCTTCTGAACATATGTTTTAATTTGTATATGAATACTTTGATAAAGAGAAGGATATGTTATAATCTGTATAAGCTTGCAACTCAAATATCAATAAAAATAAAAAAGTAAAAAAAGAAAGGTGTCTAATTTATTTATTTAAACTTGTATTTATTTATTTATTTAAACTTGTAAGGCACACAGATACCCGCAGTGGGTTTCCCGGCGTCAAGGGATAGACTGGAGAAGAAAGAACTACCAGGCGTCAATAAGTAGGGCTGCCAGAGTACTGTTCAGAATTATTGCTGGAAAAGCCAGGTTTTTAAACCCTTACAAAACCGAAGAAGATCAGTTTCCAACTTCAGCCTCACAGGCAGGGCATTCCAGGATTTAGTGCCCAGATGGGAAAATGAGCGGCCGCCCATTTTCCCCAGCCTAAATCTCGGAACAATGTAATCTCCTTTTCCTGAGGATCTCAGACTGCGACTAGGTATGTAAGCATGGATGAGATTATGAAGATACCTAAGAGCAGAGCCCTGTTTTATCTTGAAGATGTAACATAAGGCTTTGAATTTAATTCTGTTCTTTATTTTTAGCCAATGCAGGTCACAAAGGGCTAAAGAGGCAGATGTTTTCCGGGGAACATTGCATAACAGCCGTGCGGCCGCATTTTGAACAAACTGAAGTTTGTTCAAAGTTGTCAGATCGGCACCAAAGTACAGGACGTTCCCGTAGTCCAGGCGGGATGTTATCAAGGCCTGGACCACCGTCCTTTGTGTGGAGGCAGGGAGCATCCACAAGATTTTTTGGAGCCATTTTAAGGTAGCAAAACAGATAGAGGCGACCTTAACGGCCTGTTGTCGCATTGTAAGTTTTTTATCTATCAAGAATCCGAGATTGCGAACCTGGGTCACGGGTTGCGGGATAGGACCCATACTCTCGGGCCAATGTTGCGGGCCCCAGAGATCTTTGTCCTTGCCCAGGATCACAATCTCAGTCTTGTCTCCATTTAACTTAAGGAAATTCTCCTGCATCCATCTTGCCACCTGGGACAGACCCTGTTTAAGAGCCGAAGTATTATTACCATCCCTATTGGAAAGGGAGAAAATAATTTGTGTGTCATCGGCGTATGAAAACAAGGTTAGACCGGCTTCCTCCACAATAGTGGCCAGGGGTCTAACATAGATGTTAAAAAGTAATGGGCTAAGGATAGACCCCTGGGGAACGCCATACGCCGATGCACAAATTTTAGAGGATGCTTTGGCCGAAAAAACCTGGAAGGTACGCTCACTTAGGAAAGAGGTGATCCAAGTCAGAGCTGAGCCCCCAACTCCCAGAGATTGGAGAGATGTGAGAAGAATGGAATGGGACACGGTATCGAACGCTGCGCTTAAATCCAGAAGGATAAGTGCAGATGTTTCCCCCAGATCGATACTGTGCCGTAGATTCTCAGTAACTCAAACAAAAGTGTAGTTTCTGTGGAGTGGTGAGCTCTGAATCCAGATTGAGATGGATGTAGGAAGCCCGAACTCTCTACCAAGTGAGATAGTTGAGAGTTAATGTGCCTTTCCAGAATTTTCGAGAAAATAGGCAACAATGAAATGGGCCTAAAATTGGATAGATTTGAAGCATCCGCTCCGGCCTGACAGTGAAGCTTTAAGAAGTTTCATCACTACACGACAGGAGTTCAGGTCAAGCTGTTTTAGAATTTTTGCCCGGAGAGGATCACAGGGAGAGCCAGATTTAATGCTTTTAAGACAACAAGCAAAAGAGACATCATCAAAGAGCGACCACTCGGATAATTTAATTATCGTGGGAGTTTGGCATTCTTGGGCTGACACAAGCGTAGAGGGTAAGTCAACACTTGAAGGTGGAAGACCCAGTGAATCGTAGATCCGTTCCACCTTGGTGATGAAAAACTCAGCAATTGAGTTACATTGTACCTCGTTCAAAACTGGAGAGGCAGGGATGGAGTCTGCACCAGTTAGTTTTTTCACCACAGAGAATAGTGTGCGCGGGCAATTCTGGGCAAGTGTTATAGTGTTGGCGATGTGAGTAGCTCTCGCGGTCTTACATTGTTTGTGATAGTCTCTGAGAGCCACCTTGTATGCCATTTTACAGGAGGGCGAGTAAGAGCGCCTCCGTTGTCTCTCAAGTACCTTGCATTTGGACTTCGTAGTTTTTAAATGCTCCGAAAACCATGCTGCAGGGTGACGATGAGGCAGGGAATGCAAGGGAGCAAGGGGAACCAGTTTATTCACAGCAGTGGTCAACCAGATGGAGACTGCTGTCTCCGATACCGAGAAGGATGAATTGGTATTTGGTGATGTGTTAGATAAGTATCGGTTAAACTCTGTGATGTTAAGTTTACCCCAACAGCGTAATTTTTTCCCTGAGTCGGTAGCATCAAGTGCTGTGTTCGTTGTACACAGGAGAGAAAATGTAACTGCCATGTGGTCCGACCATTCCAAGGGACGGGCGGCCGATTCGCAGTCATATGCAATGTTCGACAGAACAGGGTCCAATAAGTGCCCCGCAGAGTGTGTAGATCCCGAATTGCATAGTAAGATATTGAGTGCTTCTAAATCGGCTAAAAAAGATTTGCTGGTCAAGCATAGAGGATCTTCCAGGTGTAAATTCAGATCCCCCAGAAAAGTAAAATTTGCGGCCTTTAGGATCAATGGGGCAATAATTTCAGAAAAAGATGTCAACCATGAGGTAGAATTCCCAGGAGGACGGTAAATCAATAAACCGGATAAGGTCGTCTGGGGACTAATAGCTAATTTGAAGAGGGCAGCCTCACAGCCCTGTAGCGGAAACGGCTCAAATTTACAGTTGTAATTAGATTTAAATATTATGGCAATACCGCCACCCCTGCCTATATCTCTGTCTCTCTTTACCATGACATAGCCAGAGGGAATTGCAAAGGCAATATCCGGTCCAGAACTTGCCTGGAGCCACGTTTCCGTTAGGAAGATGGCATCTGGTTTTTCATCGACAAGAAAGTTGAAAATGTAATTTTTGTGCTTTGGGAGAGACCTACAATTTATGCTCCAGAAATGCAATTTGGAGTTTGTAGAGGAAGGTTTGGTTACAATTGGTTTACCCTGTATATTTGGGCGTTTTCTCCTTTTGCATCTGCTCATCCTACCCAGGGAGAATCCGCAGTTATTACAGTTGAACCCCTGGATGGGAAATGTGCAGGTGGAACAATACGCATTGTTAGGCACATGTCTATGGGAGATCAAGTCCCCAGCCGCATAAGTAATGGTCATACCTGGAGGGGCAGAAGTAATATCAGCACTAGCATCTTTGGTGGCCCCATGGCCCTGCCTGGCGTGGACGGGCGCAGATGGGCAGGACTTAGGCTTGACTTCGGCGCGACAGAGGCGCGCCCGCTGTTCGCGTCCGCCAACCAAAGTATATAGCACGGGGCAAGAACT